>NC_087064.1:71915104-71969992 GCF_963678635.1 Symsagittifera roscoffensis
CAGAAATCACCGAACAAATTCTTATGGAATGCAAAAGCAAACAAGACTGCTCGTATCAGGGCGATGCCCTGAATGCTCCGACTGCCTTTTAAGGTTTATGGAGCAGCAGTAATAAAAATAAAAAATTAAATGAAATAAAGTAAAATGAAATTTTTTTTCAAAAATTTGAAATTTTTTATGAAAATCATCCCCCACACGCCACACGCCATATAAAGTCTATAAAGATAGATTTCGTTCCTTGTAACAAATCAATTATGGCAAATAAGCTTCGTTCAACCAATTTGGAACGATTTATAAGACGGATTAAATCTCCGCTTACGCGTTAATAGCGCGAATTATATCGCGCGTTAATTGTCCCAAATTGCTCAAAATGACCAAAATGGCAATCTTTAAACCCTCATAATTCTACGAAAAATGATCACAGGTAAAATATTTTTTCAAGTTTAAGCTCAGGACAACAATATCTTTTGAATGATATAAAAAAATTCCGTCAAAAATGGCTAGTTAAAAAGTCGAAATTTGTCTGAAGAAAAAAAAACCCCACCCCGAGCACAAATATTCCGTTACTTTCTTACCGAAAGTCGGAACAACAAGACTGCTCGTATCAGGGCGAAGCCCTGAATGTTCCGATTGCCTTTTAAGGTTTATGGAGCAGTAATAACATTATAAAATTAAATGAAATAAATTAAAAGAAAATTTTAAAAAGTCGAAATTTGTCTGAAAAAAAACCACCCGAGCACAAATATTCCCTTACTTTCGTATCGAAAGTCGGAACAATAACAGCTAAAATATATATTTTCTGTGGACATAATTTTACTTTTAAGCCGTTTGTGTGATTTCTTTTTTGCTTTGATTTTTTAACATTATATTTTTGCACATCCTTTAGACATTGTTCTTGAAACTGCAAGTCTTGTTGCTTGCTCCAGCATTTGGAGCTGAATTTATCTTTTGGCCATATGTCTTTTGCTTCAATACCACAAAAAATCAAAAGCGAGACTTTGTTGCGGATTCCGCAACAGGGCTTTTTCAAAGTTGTCGCATCCTCAAATAAATCTAACAAGACTGCTCATATCAGGGCAAAGCCCTGAGTGTTCCAACTGCCCTTTAATTGATGTCGGATAATTGTGCAAGACTACGAACTTTAGGCTGATAATATCAAAATTTTGAGTCCTATTTGGAGTTGATAAAACTAACTGCCTCAATTCAATTTGAAATTATTTTGTAGTGCGGCATAATATAGCTGCTTCAATTCAATTTGAAACGATTTTGCAGTGCGGCATAATGAAAGAAACAGATTTTGTCATACTGTTGGGAGCTTTCTATTGTGGTGTGCACACACGGCTGGACCAATGCAGATCAAAAGATCGATCCCCCTAGGGACCAGACTTTTGTAAAAGTTGTCTGAATATAATAAACCACACAGAGCACATATTTTCCTCGCTCTCTTCGAAAATTGGAGCAAAAAGTACGGTTTTGCCTGTAATTTAAAAAAAAGAAATATTTTTCGAATTGTTGATATTTTTTCGGAAATGTTAGATGGCAGTTAGATTGCTGTAAATTTGGTAATTTTCACTTATGTTATGTTTGTTTAATTGTAGTCCTTGTTGCCTGTGTCAAATTGTGGCTACTCCTCTGCAATATTTGTCTGAAAAACTATGGCTAATCAATTGTTTTCGATAACTTTTGGAGGGAAAACTTGTGAACTAATATCTTTTTTAAACCTCAAGTGTAGTGTAGCGTAATGTATGAACTGCATTATAGCTAAAGGTAGTTTAATTTTTCAGTTTTGGTCACAGATATTTACATCAATCTATAAAATCAAATTATGGTACCGGAAACAATAAGCATGAGAAATCCTCGGCTTACTTTTTATTTGTTAGAGCACTTGATTGTAACTATAGAGTGTTCAGATTGCAGTGTTGTAATGTAAATGCAGGGTAATAATATTCAGGGCTGGGTAACTAAATGAGCTAAAAGAGCACAAGATTTGATATTTGTACATAAGTTAAACCATTTATTCTGTAGTTGACGCCAAATTGTTGACAAGTTTTAAATTTTATATCTTAATTTGAACAGTTTCAATTTTTTTGTCATAAAAAAAAAAATTTTTCCGACTCATTAGATTGTTTGACGAACCCGTGATTATCACGAGAACTAGCTTCTGTCGCTGATGAAATCACCGCGGCTAACAGGTTTTGTCACAAGAACAATTTCATCCTACAAAAAACTGACAGGTTTGGTCCCGCTTACCAGCAGGTATTTTTTATTTACCAGCAGATTTCTCCCATTTATCAAATTACTTTTTGTTTGATTGGGAAACCTTAATTTCGACAACTGGGCTGATACGTGTTGTGAGCTTGCCATTTCCTGGTCACGCACGTAGAGTTCATGAAAATATCTGGCGGTTATCGGCCTCTGGGAGAGAATTTTTGGAACAAGACAAAATCTGCAATAACAAACTTCAGGGCCAAATCTAGTGCCAAATCAGTGCGAGCCAAAATGAGACTTTTCAACAATTAGGCGTGAACTATAATTCTGAGCGTTTGACTTCTTTGCTGATGAGCTTGTGTTTTTGTCATCTTCCATATTTTTTACTCTCTGTGGAATATGAATTCTGTGTAGTGCATCCATCTCGTCTCCTCGTTGTCCTGAAAATAGAAGAACAATTTCTAAATTAAGTGACGAGAAATAACACGAGACAAAAAGTCCAGGTTTTGAAACCAAAATTGACTTAAATGAATGGAAAGAGGCAAAAAATTTCTTAATATATCAACAGAAAATAATGAATTGAGAAAAATCCGATGAACAGTAGCATGAAAAACATACCAAAATTGCATATCACTCTTTAACCCCGCCTTATTTAATCCCTTATGCTTACACACCCTATTTTTAACTCCACGACAATTCGCCCTTTTGTAAAACCAATAATAAAGTTTGTCTAAAGTTAAATCCTTTTACAAGCATAGAAGTAATCCAATTAAGTGTACAAGTTAAGGGCAGAGAAGCTAATCTTAATTCATTTGATGCGTTCAGTGTCTCAAAAATAATGCGCTTCAATTAGCTAAAAAAAGAATTCCTCATTTGTTCGTTCAGATTAGAAATAAACTACAAGGTGCTATTTGAAGGCCTCAAAAGATGTTGGTGAATTTAATTTTAAAAATCATACTGCCTTAATCCTTAATCATTGTTATACCATTCTTCGAGTAAAAACGTTTGAAGCGTCTTTCCTTTTTACCTTATCTTCCAAAGACAAACAAATCCTGTCAGGTCCTAAACTAAAAATATAAGATGCATTTTTAGCAAGGCAAGAAAGAAACCTATCGAGCTATCGCAACGTAAGCTAAAAATTGATTGTTTGTTCTTTTTATATTTATATTATTAAATCAATTTTTTTTGTCCATTTTTTGAGAAAAAATGTCTCCTTGCAGCCTTTCTTAGACGTAAAAAACGCACTGCATTGGCACGCAATTGAAAACTTTGGCCTCTAGCAGTTTAGTCTCTGAACGATTGCTCCTAAGTGGGGACACTATGTTGAGACTGGTTGCTGGCAAAATCTTCAGGCATTGTGATGGGTGCTGACAATTAAAAAAACTGTCGAAACGGTATTTCTAACATTTACTAACAAACAGGGGGAGTTATTATGACTCACAGTGTCGGAGGCTACGGAGGTCCCGTTGGCGGAGCTGGCGCATGATGCCCTCAGCTGGAACCCACTTTTGGTCAATTGGTCGAATGCCTGTTCCACAGAATTGTACTTGAGAAAGAATCTGAAATTTGGTACGAGACGTATAAAACATTGACTAAACATTACAAGACTCAAATTCCGCAACAAGGCAACACAGTCATACTAATAGGGGAAATTTAGGCTCCAAGGAGAACTAACGACAAAAGCTGAACTACAAAAGTTTTTTAAAAAATGAAAGCTGCTGGCCTGTTAAAATTTTGTGACTTCGGGTGAATTAAGCAAACTTATATGGTAAATTGAAACGTTAAGATGGGCTAAATGACTACAAGGCAGCCTCTTTAAGCAAATCCTACAAACTGAAAACCATTTTCCGCAAGCGATCAGCCAGTTTCGCCCCATTTTTTTTGCTTTTTTATTTGTTTCAAATTAAGTTTTGTTTGGATTTTTCTGAGGTTTTAGAACACAATTTAGTAACTTTTGAACTATGACTTAATCGAGCTTTTGATCATGGAATTAGACAGCCATTCAGGAAAATGACAGTTCTTCCAGATTTTAAGATTTTTCCGAAAAATTGTAAGATCAAAATGTGATCTTCACCTTGAACTGTATCTCTCGACACTTCCCCTGTCCGGGTCACGTGACTCATTCAACGAGTGGCCGAACACTTCTCGGCATAAACTCACTCGACCGTGAACGAGTATCCGCATCACTTTCCTAAATTGGATATCGGCCAGTCCGTCTCGGCCGAAAGCGAAGGTGCCTCGATATCCAACTGTGATAAATCCAGGGCTTCCGACACCTCCCGAAACTCCTGAAGCTCCCACTGACAACGCACCAGAAGTTGAACCGGCAGCTGTCATATTTGAGTCCGTTTCTTCCGGCTTCAGTTCGTCGTCTGAAAAACAATTTCAAGTAGCGAATTTGTTGGAAGGTGTGATATGCGTTGCGATATCAAATTGAAAACAAGTTGGAATTCAATACTGTATTCTGAATATTGAATTTAGATTTTCTCTTTTCTTTGTTTTCTTATGTACTGAGAGATAGATCATTGTTAAGTACTCTGATCTCTCACTTAGTCTCAGTGTCATCACTTATGTATGACCTTGAGCGTACCATAAAATAATGATTTAACACCAGAGGTTGGCTGTACATACGTATAATAAATACTGCTACTGCAGTAGCGGTATGACACACCCCCCTCGGTGAAAGAAATAAATTATACAACATCAGTAGGATAATTTATTTAAAAGAGTTCAATTTACTCAGTTCTGAAGAAAGTCTTTTAGATGGATTATGTAAATTTCAGTTTTCCTCCAGCTCAATTTCCCAACTCGGGTTCCAATCTACTCCTTCATCTAAAGTAGCATATCCGAATTTTCGCATAAATAAATGTCTTTCGAGTCGTCGCACTTTTGACTCCAAAGGTCTGTCGTCCCGATCTTTGAAATCTCTCAGTTGGTTTCTGTATTCTTTAAGTGCCTCCTTTAAAAGACCTCTTCCTGTAAGATTTTCGGATATTTCTTTGATTGAATGTTTTATCGAATCTCCGAATCGCTTGGGTTCTTTGTTCTTTGTTTGTCTAGAACTTCGTCGAACACCTGACTCTTCCGCACTTGATTCGTCCGAGAATCCTTGTGGTGGTTCGAAGTTTGTATCCAATTCTGAGCCTTTTTGAGGATTTTCTCTAAGTTCATCCGCAACTCGCTGCACCCCTCTTTTTAACAGTTGGTCCGCGTACTTCTCCCAGTCAGACGGTGCCAAATTTCTATTGTGAAACGTCTCCACTATATCTTCCAAAGGGGTGTGCGCGTCAATGCCCTTCAGTTTCGGACGCTGTTTGGTTTTCGGCGTAGAGCTCGACTGGATTTTGGTATCTGCTGTGACCGAATCCGGTTTAGATATTGCTTGCTCTTGTTCCGAGTTGACTGCAGTCGCAGTTTGGTTTGCGTTGGTCCCCTGTTGTTGCTTGCTTCGGCTTTTCTTCTCTTTTCCGCTCTTTTCCGGCTTGTTCGTGTTTGTTTCCTCTGCTGATTTTGGTCCCGCCAGGTTTGGTTTAGCTCTTTTTATTGCAAGATTCAGTCCTCCCCCGGCTTCTGTGTCCTTAGAAGTGACTATTGTTTGGCTCTTCTGAAAGCGCTCTGTTGGGTTCATTTCATTTGCAATTTCCATTTCTCCTTGGAGTTCATCCTCCGATTCCAGCTCCTCTAGTAATTCTGGAGAACTGACTCGCTTGAACTTTTTTGTAGGTTCCGACGATGGACTTTTACTTGTGCTTCTCTGTTTTTCTTGTGTAAGTACGGTTTTTGATTGAGCTATGTCCGATTTTCTATAGATCGAACCGGCCGATGTCTTAATTGTTGATTCCGTTTCTGAAGCTATTTTCCCCTTTAGTGGTCTGGTTAGGGCTTGTCCGCTTTTCCTTAGAGGGTCCTTTCTAAGTATTGTCTTGGGTGGTGACTTGCATTGGTTTTCTACTTTATCTTCCACAAATCCTTTTTCCCAAGAGTAAATCATTTCTTTTCGAAGATCGGGATTGAGTTGACCTGTCTCGTCCACTAATTTCCTGATGTCATTTTTAGCTGCATCCCTTCTTTCGTAGTTCCATCGGGCGTTTGCCTCCAACAATTCCTTTAGGGCTTTGGCTCTTTCTTTGTCTCTGTCCGATGTTATCTGCTGCTTGTGCAGTGGGCTTGTATCCCTGCTCAGTTGTCCCTTGCGCACTATCTTGAGATTCTCTCTCGACTGATCAATCCTCCGTTTCATTTGAGACGCAGTCAGTGCTGAGCGTTCCAAGTGTTGTTTGTCTAAAGAATCAGAATTATTTAAAAACCTATCCCTCACAATTTTAAATTCTGTTTTTGGTAGTCTGCCGAAATGTGCTTGGAACGGGGATACTTGAATTGTTTTCTGCTTGTTCCATCGTAAATCTCGCATTATAATACTGAGACATAATTTGATTGATTTATTATTTTCATCGAGCATCATCACTCCCAGTCTTCTTTTTATTGTTTGAATTGTACGTTCAACCAACCCCCAACCTCTGTGATCCCCCACCGGACAGAATTTTTGTTCGATATTAAGTTCCGAACAAAATTTTTTTAGAGTTTTTCCCTTAAAGCCTGAAAATTGATCCGAACGAATTGATTCAGGGACTCCATGTGTGTCGATATATGATCTCAAGAATTTTACTGTGCTCTTTCCACTTGTGGATTTTGTAACCTTCACTGATGGAAATTTTGAGAATCGATCAATAGCTACTAAAAGATAGATTTTTTTTCTTTTCTGATTTTCTATAGGCCCCGCGTAGTCTAGTTGTACCTCCTGTCCCGGCTGCGTGAGCAGTGGTAGTGGTTTTGACGAATTTTTCGAAATAAGGTATTTAACATTCTTACCATATCTGGTACAACTACGGCACTCCTCTGCCAAATTCACGATGTCCTTATTCATGTGTGGCCACCACAGATATTGCGCTGCTCCCAACATCGCTTCCTGTCCTGGGTGTCCCCGATGTATTCGTTTGAGGACAGCTTGTCGTAGTTGAACTGGTACCGCTAGCCGATTATTCACCAAGATGCAGTCGTCCTGAACTGCCATCTGCGACCACAACGGATTTGTATAGGGTCCCATCAATTCGAATCCTTGTTTGTCCCTTCTCTCTACCACTCTCCTGAGGCGGTCCATCCACGTGTTTTCTGTGGTCAGTTCTGCTAGTAAGTTTTTGTCGAACAGTTTTGCGAGGTTGTCCAGAGTCTCTACTTGTTGCTGCTTTTGCAGTCTTGATTTTCCTAGACCCTTTGGCGGTTGAATTGAGCATACTTCCTCCTCACTCTCCGCCTCTTCTGTGGTTGTAAGGTCGACTTCTATTACATTCACCTCACTGAGTTTTCGTTCTGTCGATGCGATCGGTTTTGACGATGTTGGACTTGATTCGTCTTCCAAATTGTCCCTGACTTCTTGAGTATCGGCCACCAGTTCTCGATTTTCCTGAACATTGTTTTCTCCGCCTATTAGCTGCCAGAATGAGAGCAGTCTTTGGTCCGCTATTCGTTGTTGTTCCGGTTCCAGCGACCATTTTACTCGTTGTGCTTGACGTGTTTCGCTGTCTGAGCTGTCCCTATTTTTTCTGCCTCCTCGTATAATTTTTCTCGTACGTTGTACTGTCTCTGTGATCTCCTCCTCTCCCGAGAGTTCGTTATTGGTGGAAAATGATCGGTTCCACTTTGGGTCCATTAGGCTTTCTTCACGCTCCTCGTTCCGCCAATCTTGTGGTGAGCTGGACCACCAGTCGTATGTTCTGTTTGCATTTTCTGACATCTCGATTCTTGAGTCTGTTTTTTCTATTTTTTTCGGTACTGGTCGTTTTTTTATTTTGCAATTATTTAAGACTGACTGTTTGCTGGGTTGATTTGACGAAAGAGTGATTTGTTTCTGTTGAACTGTTGTGTTCAGCTGTTTTTGCAGTCGTGGAAACTGTTTTCTCTCGTTCCGGTCGAGCTTTGTTCGGTTTTGACCGTTTTGGTTGCTATAGCAATCATTACTTGATGACTGTTTCCTAACATTCCTTCTAGAACATTCTAGAACGTTTTCGTTCCGGTTGAGCGACCTTGAATCTTTAAGCCTACTGTTCCAGCAGTCGAACGCTTCATGAAAAGAGTTTATTGTTGCTACTACAAACTTTTCGTCTAATTCTGATTCGGGCCAGGGATCATTGAAAGGATCACGCGATAAATAATCAAGTATGCCCATGTCCCTCCCCGGAATGTGAACTATGTTGAACTGATACGACAGTAACCGGTCAACCCACAGGGTTAAGCGTGATTGGTAGGTCTTGTTCGATTGATTAACATCCAATGCTGTTGTAAGCGCTTTATGGTCAGTTGCGATGGTAAATGGTTTCCCCAGAAGGTAGTGTTTATATCTATCTACTGCCCAAACAACTGCCAATAATTCCAACTCATTTCTTGAATATTTTTTTTTCTTGAGCATTTAGGTATCGGGATGCGAACGAAATTGGGACCCACAACCCTTCATCATTTTGTTGTTCTAAAGTGGACCCTAGTCCATCATGGCTAGCATCGCATTTAACTCGTGTTTCACGATTTGCATCGTAATAATGCACTTTCGTAATATTCGCCACAGCTCCTTTTATAGCATTAAATGCTTGTGTGTGAACATCCCCCCACTCGAATTTTTTCACCGGGAGTTTCATGTTTTTTAACTTTTTCTTTTGATTTTCTTCTTTAAGAAGTGGTCTTAATTTTTCTGTCAGACTTGCTACGTTAGGTATAAATTTAGCTAAATGATTTATGCTTCCTAGAAATGACCTTAGTTGTTTTAGGGATTTGGGCGGGTTCAAGTTTACTACCGCTTCCGTTTTAGTGATCTTCGGTCTAACCCCTTCTTCTGAGAGATGATGACCCAACCAATTCACTTCTTGTTTGAAAAATTCACATTTTGATAGTTTCAGTGCCAAGTTTTCCGCATCCAATTTCTTTAATACTGCTTCTACTAGGTTGGCATGTTCGATTTCACTTCCCTTTGACACAATAAGTATGTCATCCAGAAAACAGAACGTGTTTTTAGCGTGATTTATGGTTCTATCCATAGCCTTTTGAAATTCAGCTGGCATATCTGCTAGTCCGTAGAATCCTGTCAAGAATCTGTAAGTTCCGGTTGCTTTTCCGCCCACAATGTTAAAGTTGCATTGCCTAGCTGTATCCGCAGCCAATTTTAGTTGACTGTACGCATATTTCAAATCTAACACCGAAAAATATAGCGTACCCTTTTTGTTTTCAGTTACAATCTGGCTTACCCCATCAATAAGTTCATCTACATTCGGCATTTGGTATTTGTTTTTGAACAATTGTCTATTGATTGGTTTCGCGTCCATTGCCAATTTTATTGAGTCATCCTTCTTTACTGTTATCACAATCGGGGCGATAAAGCAATCACTTGTACACTTATCAAGTTTTGTTATATGACCTTCTGTCAATAACTTCTCGATTTCTTTTTCGACTTTATCTTGTATATGAATTGGGATTCTTCTCCCCTTTTCTTGTATCGGACATAGTGGGTATTTGAATTTTGAACTGACGATGTGGTTTTTAGAAATGCCTTGCCTTTCGAATAAGTTCTTAAATTTATTTAAAAATATTTCTTTCCAACCTTCCGACTGCTCGCACATGAGCACGTCAAACCTGGTGAGTTCTTTTGGCGCTGTTCTTTGTGTAGTCACTATTCCCACTTGTCCTTGCAAGTCTAATCCCATGATGCATCTAGTTTTTCGCTCTGATACCAGAAAGGTTGCGCCCTTAACTTCCCAGCCCGCTGACCTCAGATTGGTTTTTAGGGCTCCCAGGATACTGATCGGTTGTTTGTTGTACTCCACAAATTTTGTTTGTAAGTTCAATTTGTCAGACGGTATGAATCTCACTTTGTTTGATTTTTCCATGATTTCTTTTGTCGTTGCCCAGTTAAGAAATGAGACAGGACTACCAGTATCCACTGTTAGCTGAATAATCTGGTTATCTATTCGTACCATAGCCTTTAGTGACTTTACGCGGTTCAATGTTGGATCTCGAATAGAGTCTATTTTCTGAACTCTAACCACTTTTCCGTTTGTTTCTTTTCTCATCTCATTTATTCGATCTTTCACATATTTTGAAACTCGTTCATTTTCCGGTTGTTGAGTTTGTATCAACATGACTTCAAATTCACTACATGACCCAACACCTTCACTGATCTGGTCGCATTCCACTATCGATTCTTCCGAATCTTCCGCAATTTCACTTACTTGTTGTGATCTGCACATTTTAGCGAAATGATTTGGTTTACCACAGTTTTTACAGTCCTTTCCCATCGCTGGACAATTTTTTAGGTGTCCTTGTTCAAACGTCCTTCCACATCTATTACATGGTTTTGTTTTCGTGTTTTGATTTTTGTTATTATTCTGTCTGTTATTATTTTCTCTTCTATTTGGAGTTTTGGTTTTCCCCCCCAAATTTCGAACTGCCATTACAGGTTCCTGTTTTATTCTTACACCCGATGTGTAATTGCTACTTGATCCTCCTGCAGCCGCAGCATTAGTCTTTTGAAATGCCATTGTGGTTAACTTGCTATGTTCGAATTTTATAGCCCTTTTTAGAACTTCCTCTGGATCCAGAGTTTCGAATGTCAACGTGTCCTGTAATGTCATGTTCTTCATCTTCGAGATGAACAAGTCTCGCACTATTTCATTTTCCAATGTTCCTAGTTCTGATCGGGCTGCTTGAGCAGTTAACGCTGCGTGGAATGATTCCAGAGATTCTCCAGATTCTTGCATTCTCGTAAATAACTTGTATCTCTCGTATGTTACACATTTCACTTTTTGAAACGAGACTTCTGCCAACTCTGTTATTTCTCTGAACGTCATTTTCGATATTTCTGCGTGCGGATTCTTTTGTAGGAATCTTTTCTTTCCCTCAGTGCCCAAAGATAGAAATAGTCGTGACACCAGTTTCTTTTGTACTTCGTTGTAGAAGACATTGTGTCCGACTCGTGGGCCTCTTGTTCTTTTCTCTTCGTTCTCCAATGCTACTCTGTCTGTAGCTAGTTTATCTCTAAGAATTCTAGCGTTCCTCGCATCTTCGTTCTCCCCATCCCTGGGCGTTTCCGGGCGTGGTGGTGGTTCCTCTAATATGTCTTTTGGTTCTTCCAAAATAATCTCTGGGTTCACATTTTCTTTGACCGTAACCGCCATGAGAAATTGTTCGAACCAAATTTTAAATTGCCACGGAGGGTCTAGATTCGCTGATGCCCAAAATACCGGGATTCCCATATCCGTTCTGTTGTCTTGAGCTGCGAATCCTGCTGGCTGCGCCATGTGATATGCGTTGCGATATCAAATTGAAAACAAGTTGGAATTCAATACTGTATTCTGAATATTGAATTTAGATTTTCTCTTTTCTTTGTTTTCTTATGTACTGAGAGATAGATCATTGTTAAGTACTCTGATCTCTCACTTAGTCTCAGTGTCATCACTTATGTATGACCTTGAGCGTACCATAAAATAATGATTTAACACCAGAGGTTGGCTGTACATACGTATAATAAATACTGCTACTGCAGTAGCGGTATGACAGAAGGAAAGGACGTCTGGCATTGACTAACAAGAAATCCGCCTCTTTTTCCCAACCACAGCACTTTTAGATACAATTTCGTGGCATCCATTTTCAATCAAAAATTACCCTTTAGATTCTAATCACAAAACGAACTGAAAGAGCAAGACATTGTCAATCATCAAAACAGTAGATCGTTGATTGAGGATGAGGCAACACAGGGGCGGATCTAGGATTTTCTCGAGGGATTTTGTCGAGCTTTTTTTTTAGGTCAACCAAATTGATTTTCCGAGCTCTCGCAAAGCTTTAAAAAGACCCTGTTTTGGTCGAATTTTCTGCGCCGCAAGCAAAATTTTGAAAAAACAGGTCAAAAAAGGCATTTTTACGGACTTTTTGGAAACGTTTGACCAAAAAATCGCACTTTGGTGCGCGCTCCCCCCTAAAATTAGTATATAACGGTGCCAAAGGCGCCTTTAGAAAACTTTTCGGATCCGTCACCAAAGATGGATATCTCAAAAGGGGGAACCCTTTGGGTCGGCTGGGGGTCGCATCTCTAAGAAAAGGGGCGTCCACCCCCCCCCCTCTTAAATCCGCCCCTGAGGCAACATTACCCAGCCCGGAAATAACCAAAAAAATTGCATGTAGATGTTAACCAGCGGCTCCCTGTAAAGATTTGTTGGTACTTTCCTCGTGGATAAATTGTCTTCTTAAATAACATTTTTTTTTTGCAAAAACCATTTATTGACGCATTTTTTAAAATCTAACCACTCAAAAAGAAAGGACCAATGATATACCGTGGTTTTTTTCTAGCAATTCTCATATCAACGAAAGCTAATAGGGAACAAATGATGTTTTATGTCCTTGAAAAAAATGGCCAAAGTATCGAGAAAAACAGATCTCTGTTCCGAGAAAAATTGGTCTGAAATTGGTCTATCCAGACGCAGTTTTAGTTCTCTTTAACTATTTTCTCCTAGGCAACCTAGTAGCGAATTGCCACACTTATAAAGAAATAGTTCAATGGTTAAGCATATGTGAATTTTGTACATAGTAATGAACCTTTCCCTTTTGCGCCTTTAGAAAACTTTTAGGATCCGTCACCAAAGATGGATATCTCAAAAGGGGGAACCCTTTGGGTCGACAGGGGCTCGAATCCCTAAGAAAAGAGGCGTCACCTCCCCCCCCCCCCCCCTAAATCGTGGGGATAGCTAAAAAGATCCCAATTTTAGCGAAATGGTGATGAAATTTAGTTATTTTTTTGGCTTCTATTTTGTACAATATATAAAGTTTTAAATAACCTTTTGACTAGCATTTTATAACCTGTAGGCAAATCATTTCAATTCGTGAAAACGTATGAAATTGTACTTCGAAACCTTTTTTTTTTTCAGTTATAATTCCATTTTTTGTCAACGATAAATCTGGTCGAAAAAGTCTTAAAGACTTCTCTTGTTAGATGCTGAAGCTTAGAAGATAACAGCATACAAGCGACAATCCGATACCTGGTAAATAAAACGTCAGGACATTAAGACGACATGACACTAAGACGACACATGGGCGTTTATGCAGTTATAATAAACTGCTACAATTTAAGCGGTTTATATTTCTCAAAAATACAACTGGAGAATTTGCATGTAGCATTGTTTAACAATTGGAGAATCGTTTGTTGCGAACTATTCAATCCATTAGTTTTGTGGAGTCTTTATTGAGGAGTTCAGACGGACAGCCATTAAAGATTTTACACCCAGGTGATTTTCTTGATTTTAGGACTACATGTAATTTTGCTGAAATCAAAAGCCTTTTTTAAAATCAAAAGACCCTGAAATTGTTTTTCAACTCAAGAGAGAGGTAATAAAAACACGATTTTGTTTTGATACTTTAGCGTCGAATAATGATGTTTCTTAAAATAATCCTACGAACGGCTTTTCAGCAAATTTCCATGTAAAATTGTGGTCTGCGGCGTAAAAACACGGTTTGCTTTTAATTTCAAGAAAGTAATCGATCTATCAATATGTTCGACCCAAAAAAAACTGAAGTACAAAAAGAAACTTGGCATTATGAGAAGAATTTGTAGGGATTAACAAAGAATTATCTACCACCAAGTTCAAATTTAGCTGCTGAAAAAACTTTAATGCTTAGAGATCATCGTGTTTGTGTTCATTCGTGAATGCCATTTTTTGGACATGTTGCTTGTTCATGTTAAAAAATGCAAGAAGGGAATAACAAAAATCAGTCGGAGTGACTCCAGTTCAAAGATGAACAAATTGCACGGTGTAATTTCCCCCGAGGATAGATTCATTTCATTCAGCTTTTGTTTCATTGCCCAGCCCAACCATACTTTTTATCAAACTTTGCGCCCGTCAAATAAATCAGCCGACGTCGATATTAAAGACGCTTCCAATTTTCAAAATGGGTGTTTATGTTTAGTTATAACTTCCAAGCCGGATATTAGCTTTCCTTATCATATGAAAAACGTTAATTTGAGTTTTTTTTCACACCAAGTCTGGGTTGCTTTGAAAAGAAAAAGAAATTTATTTTACTGTTTTATATGAATTTTATTGACATTTCACAAGTTGAGTTGAAGACTACATCTGTAGATATGTTTTTTTTGCCAGACTGTTCACATAAAAGACATTCCGCTTCATAGATTAAAAAAAGAATAGGGTTTAAATTTCTTATCAAGAGTAAGACTTAAAACGCAAGACGTTATTTGGCTTAAATCAGATTACGGCTCCACTAGGATTCAATAAATTATCAAATTATCTTCCATAAAACACCTTTGATGTCAAAAAATCAGTTGAAATAATGTAAAGGTAAGAGATAACTTCCATGTAAAACTTAGCCTTGCTCCCTTTACAGTTGTAGATGAGGTGATAATCTCGTCTAGTTAGATATTTTGTAGTTTGATTCATGCTTTGTCACTAGGGCGAGGGACTTTTATCAGCCAAGGAAAACAAGAATGCCTGTACCATGGCAAAGCCTTAAATGTCCAAACTGCCCTTAGGTCTGGAACAAATTTTTGTTAACAATTGATAATAATAGCAATCGTATCAAATTGTTTTCAAGCAGTTACATTGGAGGTAGTTATACAAAATTACAAATAACAAAGACAAATATACTGCCAGGCAGATCACAATTAGACATACAGATCCGTTTTTAGGTCTCTCAGTGCTGAAATAAGCGATTTATATTTTTGATACATTATAAGAGCTCATCTTCTCAAGGCTTACAAAATCGAAAAAAAGACAAAAAACAAGGATAGCTGGTTGCTATGCGTTTAGTACAGAATGTTCTGAGCATATTCTGATGAAGATAGATGAAACGTTTTTTTTTTCAATTTTTTTTTCAGAAATCGTTTTGAAGTTTTATATTCCAAAAAAGCGCTAAAAGAATTGGCCTTACCAAATTTTCATGGCTGATCCTTTTATAATTAGCCTGCTCGCTGGGACCCTTTATATAAAAAAATTTAAAGGTCGTTTGTAAAAATATTGAAAAGGCTTCATTATCGTAAGTCCTTGCCTCCATTACGATGATTTTTTGGGATAAGCAATTTTGCGTGAAAAAAAAACAGAAAGATACAAACCCGACCAAGAAAATCCTGCCCATTTTTGAAATGTTGGGAAAAGTATGAACAAGCGATCAAGCAATGAAAGGAACACACCAAAAAAATCAAACCCTGATTCATTATCCAGAAAAAAGGTAGTTTATAAAATATGATTGATTGCGTCAACTTGCTGCGAGCAAGAAATTTGATACTTTCAGAAAGTTTTGGATCACAATTCAAGACAAGACTGCTCGTATCAGGGCGAAGCCCTGAATGTTGCGACTGCCTTTTAAGGTTTTATGCAGAAGTAATAACATTAAAAAATTAAATGTAATAAAATAAAATGAAATTTTTTTTTTAATTTGAAATTTTTTAATGAAAATCATCCCCCCACACGCCATATAAAGTACAAAACAATAGATTTTGATCCTTGTAACAAATCATTTTTGGCAAATAAGCTTCTTTCAACCAATTTGGAACGATTTCTAAGACGGATTAACTCTCCGCTTACGCGTTAATAGTGCGAAATATATCGCGCGTTAATTGTCCCAAATTGGCCGAAATGGCAATCTTTAAACCCCCATAACTTCGCGAAAAATGATCACAGGTGAAATATCTTTTCAAATTTGAGCTCAGGACAACAATACCTATTGAATGATAAAAGAAAATTCCGTCAAAAATGGCTAGTTAAAAAGTCGAAATTTGTCTGAAGAAAAAAAAACCCAACCCCGAGCACAAATATTCCATTACTTTCGTATCGAAAGTCGGAACAATAAGCTTTAGCATTTTGCGCTTTCTAACAAGTATTGACTAATTCCAATCTTTTTCACACCTGCTGACAATCTTGCTACACTCCGTAACCCCGAAATTTTGTTAACTTGACTATCAGTACAAAAATTTGTTCAAACTTTGAACCTTTTTTCAGACTGCCCCCGCTACCTAAAGAAAATGCATCGTTTAGTTTTCTTATAGATCTTTGAGTTTGAGTCGATAAGTGTTTCGTACCAAAAAACAGTTTTAATTAACAATTTCAGTTTCTGAAATTCTAAACAAATTTGATGTTCTTGCGCGTCCTATTCGTTTTTTGAAGTCCACTGACAGTTTATTCGAACCAATTATTTGCTCCAACTCATGGAGGGGTTTTGAGACAAGTGAATTCGCCGCATATCCTTTTTGTTAATAACAACTAGAAATTTTGTGACCACCAATTATACCAGAGTTGCCTTATAAGATAATTTCTAAATGTTCATCGGTAAAATAGCGTTCAGATGCTCTACGAAACTTAAAAAAAAATTTTTTTTTTATAGCAAAACCGAGTACAAATATTCCGTCGTTTTCCGTTGTACCAATTCTTTTCACACCTTAGATTTTGGGGACGTGATAGTTCAGCTGGCAACAGACATGCTAACAAAAACAACTTAAAATTTTTCATAAAATGGTATAGAGTTTATAGGAACCCTCTTACAAAATGATTGCGAGTTAAGTGGTTGACCTAATTTCAATAGAATGAACTTTCCGATTCAGATTACTTTCGGACCCTTTACATTTTGGCTTAATTTTCAAATTTTAACCGTTTTCGTTTCTCAGACAACTAATTATTCAGACTGGAAGCTACGGATTATATCTCCAATAATTTTTTCTTCGTTTTCTATTATCTTTTTTTCTAATAACTTATTCTTATGACTCATTTACCAAATCAGTCTCCACTTACTTAATAATAAATAAAGATCAAAAATGTTCTACAAATTTCAAAAAAACAAAACGATACTTTAGACTTGAATAGAAAATATATGGAAATATCCACAGCAGAAAGTCTTCACACGGAATTCATTTTTTGCACTAAAGAATACTTCAAAATTCTCTAAGGAGGAAACAAATGGGACAACTTGCTTAGTTACATAAAGACCTTTTCCCAAGTCAACCAAAAACTGGATAATAAAGGAATAATTTTTATAAAAAAGGTTAAATGGACTGTCTTAAAATCTAAAAAGTTAACCATTCTACTCGATTGATGATGCTCTGGCCTTCGAAGGCGAGTTTTTTTTGGTCATTTTTAGTGAACTAACTAACCAATACCAGTTATGACTTAAAACGACATGCCACTTCGCATATTCGCATTTTTCAAAATCTAATCGGTACAGTTTGTTTTCTAATTGATACAGTTTTTGGAATTCAAAAAAAACTACTAACTCTTTTTAATTTTCATTTTATTTTAAAAAAAAACATTAAGGTTTCAATGTTAGCTTAGAACAAACCAATTACGCAGGCTCATCTTTTCACGTGGACGAAAGCCGGATATTGGAAAATTGACGGATTAGTTGAAGCCGCCTACCATTTTTAAGTCGACTAAATTACTTTTTTAAGCTCTGCGGAGTAATTGTTACAAAATTTTCTATTTCGTCAAAAAAACTCACATCCTTTTTTTGTTGGCACTTATTTTGAAATTATTATAATGGATAAAAATGTTGCGGAAATTGGCTGTACTAAGCGGGGATTTGGAGGGGGAGGGGATCGATTAAGACCAACTAATTATCTAAGGGTACAATTTCACGACACACATTTTTGACCAACTGACCTTAAAATCTATCAATTTTCTAAAGGCTTCTGAAAAAACGCAAATTTTTTGTTTTTCAAAAAGCCCAAAAACTGAAAACCGATGTCATCAAAAGTTCTCATTAAATTCCATCCCCTCTTTGAGAAATTATACCCCCAATGCCTAGGTAGATAATTGGTTAGTCAAGTTATCTGGGGAACTCTTAGGGGGGGGGGGCTCCTTAGGGGGGCTCCTTAAACTCTTAGGGGGGGGGGCTCCTTAAACTTGATTTTTTTTTACCTTGGTGTGAGTCATTGAGTTTACTAACCTGATGCGTTTAGACTTGTCTGGTACAATTTGGTGGTCAGTCCATCTTTTGCTCTCGTTTCATATTTATTCAGAATTCGCTGTCGCGTTTGCAACTCGTCAACTAGTCCGTGCAGTCGGTAGTATTTAGCTTCGTCGATCAGACGCCTCGTCTCGGAAAATTTTTCGGGTAACGTCAAAGTGTCGTTTCTTAAGTAGTCTAATATATATCTGAATAAATTTCCGTCTCTATCTATGAAAAATCGTCCTCTTGTGTCTCGTAAAAGTGGAACAGAACTAGAATTGTTGAGTTTGGAGAAAACTAGTCCCAAAAGAGAGTTCTCGTATCTTCCGAGCGTCTCAATAGTGGTCGTAAATGTCTGTCCTCCAATATTTAACTCGACAACTGTAGCGTTTGCAGGTGATAATAGTTCGACCGCTGACATAGCGTCCGGTTTGATTTCGCTCGATGACATTTCGGCAATAAGTAAGAATGAACCTAACACGAGTAAAAAATGTACATTTTAGAGGAACCTTAAACGGAAAAAAATAATTCAGTTTTTTTTTCTTGTAAAGGTATTTTTCGAATTTTTTAACTATTCAACCTCTTTCCAAAAAGGGGAGACTTTTTTACTAGGTGCTAGATTTACGAATGCTTAATCATTTAATTAGTTCTTTATAAGGAGTGGCAATTCCTCACTAGGTACCAAATGGGGGATAGTTAAAATAATCTTGTTTTTGAGGTTTTTTTTTCTTTCTTTTTTTTCTTTCAGGCTGATTTTTTGCCATTTGAATTTTTATTATGGCGTGATACTATGCAATGCATACAATTCAGTTAGCTTTGTTGAAAGTATATGATTTAATCTTAAAAAATCTCAGAATATGAATTTACGGTTATGAACGTAACCTGAAAAAATTGAGAGCAACTTATTGTTCTGCGTCTTCAGTTTGAGTTCATTTATGAATTTTTTTTTCAGAAAAAAAATATCATTTTAGGTGATATTCTTTTTCCTAAAATTGAACTTTTAAAAAATTGATTTTTTTTTCTAATTATCGCTTGGATCATTTTCGATCAATCACATAAAAATGCAAAATTTTCCGCTGCAAATGAATTGATTTCAAGAAGGAAGTTGCGTTTAATTTAATTTCTAGCCAACCATCTTGAACAATTTGATTGATCAGATGACTAAAAAAAGGCATATAACATACTGCTCTGGAAATTTTTCATTTGCAAAAAAAAAGAAGTTTTGTATTTCCAGATGATCAAAAAGGATAGCAATCAACAAAAAAATCAATTTGCCCTATTTCAGCGTATGTTATTAATTCAAATGAATTTAGAACTCGGAAAAAATAATTTCACAAAAAGTTAATTCATTTTGAGCGACCAGAAAACGTATTTTTTTGTAATGTTTCATAAAAAGGTCGCAACTAAAAATTCGTAGCATTTTACAAGCGATATTTGATTGGTAAACAATCGACCTAAAAATCGTAGGATTTGAAAAAAAACGTAGCATTCAAATTGACTCACTTAAGCGATGCATTACACATAAAAATATCATACGCTAGCGACGGACAGAAAAGATTTGAAAATTTTTAGAGAAACACAAGCTTTTTAAGCACGGTCAAAGTTATTGATATCAAGGCGTAGTCTTGAATTTTTCGTTTGCCCTTTAACCACTCTTAAGTAGTTTCTAGCGAAAAAGATTGAATTCCGATTAAATTAAAACGTATATATATATCGTTTGCAAAAGTTTTGAGGTCAGCGTATATAAATGTTTTCTGACTATTTGAAACAGTTTCAGTGAAAGTTAGTGAAATAAAAAAAACTAGTCGAGAGTGATCTTAATTTAAAAATGATCTATGTTAAAATTTTTGGCTACATTCAGTTTGTGAACAAACCGCATCAAAAATAAAAGTGATTGATCTGTTTTTTTTCTCATGAAATTTTGAGCAAAATATTTTGTTAAACTTAAATTGAAAAACAAAGTTTTTTTTGCATATTTGATATAATAGTGCAAAGTTTCACTAGTTGAAAACTAATCTCAGTGGTCGTGAATATTGAATTCATTGCAAAAACGATGCAAAAAGGTCGGTTTGATTTTTATTTGTGTTATTAGAAAATTTGAATATTATCAGCCTAATTTTATTTCAAAAGAAAAAAACATAGATTCTTTTGTTTTCAAGGAACTTCATATTTCAACGTTACTTTTTGGGTCTTAAAACAATTTTTCGAACAAACCAACACGGTATCGAAAAACTGACTTGAATCTTATTGTTCACTTAACATATGATATATATGCTTCATTCAGTAGAGTTTGTTGCCAATTTTTGTACCCTGCTATTTTGGCATCCGAGGAAAATTGCTATTTTGCGCATTTTGGATAGTAAACGCGCGATGTTTTTTGTTCATATGAGATGGCACATTAAATTGAAATGATGGATGTCGTTTGCTTTTTATCAAGATAAGAGGCGCTAAATATATTCAAGCGTACTTTAAACAGAAATTTTGTTCGGTTATTTCATCAATATTTCGACCAAAAACGTTTAAATTTGCCTGAAGTAGCCTTGAAACATTCAAGACTTCGCCGTGATGTAAAAACAGTTTCGTTTTTGCCTTTATACACAATTTTAATACGACAATGTTGCTAATTCATGGAGCAATATCTCATTTTGCCTGGCTGCAAATAATCAATGGCCCAAATTTTACGCAAAATTGTTACATATATTGAAAACAAATAGTCTTTTTTTTAAAATGTTTTGTATTAAAACCGAGTTTTTTTGGCAAAGATTTGTCGAAAGTATTTGTTAATCAGAATATCCTTTTTCGTTAAAATACGAGCTGGATAAAAAAAGCAACAGAAATTTTCAAGGAAAAATAAAACACAGGTTCAATCAAAAACACAGATTTTTTTTATAAATTTTGTGCCACATTTTTTGTTAACCTTACCGCTTATTAAAGTGTTAAATCCTGCCGACAGCACCATATTAAAATGTTAAAATAGTATACCCATTAAAACGCTAAACTAAACTAAGCTAAGATAAAGTGATACGAAAGTAAAACTCTAATAAAATGTTCTATAAAATACGAACACTGAAACGTACACAGATTCACTCCGAAGGAGTGTGTATCTTCAAGGTCAGACGTAACTAAAAAGTAGGTAATTATAATTAATTAGACAATCATGCAGCGCAATTGGCTTTTTTTTCTGGAAAAATAGAAAAAAAATTATTCAAAATCACTTACCTCATTCATTAACAAATAATTGTTTAACTATTGAACTTGATTGCAAAAGTTATAGCAAAACGAGAACCCAAAACCTGATTGATTGGGTAAGCGTTCTCCGACATGTAATCGCTTCAATTTTTAACTGAAGCTTAACCTAAAAGAGCCGGAAAAAGTTCTAGTATTGTATCTTATAGCTCTAGATTGAATTTATTTTTCATTTTTTGGAGCAATAAATGCAAGTTATTCATTTATAGATTACCAATGACTGTACTATAACATAACAGTCAAGTATATAAGTTTTATGATATGAATGGCAATTAAGGTTTCTGACTCTGTAAAATATAACCAACCTTTCGGCGTGAAATTTCTCTCCTGTACCGTTGAAACCTTTTTCTGGGAGCGCTCAAGTGCGACGATGGTAAATATTCCTCGGTCGCGCTGGTTTGCTTTTGTCCCGTTATAGGCGCCGCTTTTCGCTTTTGCTAATAATCGACTACTAATTCCCGTTTTACGCGCTCAACTGTCAGCCTATAATGGGGATTAGCCACGCAAGTTGTCATATATTGGAAGATTATAGATTACAATAGAATTGTTAGGCTGAACGTCAAGGTAAAAGGAAAACAATGCCCTGTTGATCCGTTTAGCGCTAAATAAGGACTAAGCAGGGCGCTTCATTAGAGCGAAACGGGAAAGCTGAAAACGCGGAAACAGGAAACGAAAGAAGGAAACTATGTTTACATTGGGTCAACTATAGGGCTTTTGAAATACAATCTAGTTCTATACAAACTGCGCAAATACAATCTCAAAATTGATTTCGGATTTCGTTTTTTTTCAATGTCTTTGTACGCATATGTAGGACTAACAGTGTGTTTGAATTGCAGTTGCAGAAATTTTTTAGGAAGTATTGTGTTACCATAATGGTACTTTGAAAGCAGACTCGACCGCAAAATTCAAACAATGGAAATTGAAAAAATAGACAAATTATAATGCTGCATGCAATTGGAAAATTTGAAGACGCTAAAAAAATTGAAAATTAGTTCTAAAATTAGTTTTGGAAAGTTAAAAAAGCTGTGATATATTCAAAAAGACAATGATAACATTAATGAGAAAACTGGAAAAGATACAAACTTGATTTTCTATTTAAGATCTGACGCACGTTAGACAAAATTTTCAGGAGCGAACGCGAATTTAGGGGGGAGGGGAGGGAGAAGAGGGGGCTTTTACAAGTGTTTCGCACTCCCTCTTAACAAGCAAAAGAACCCCCCTTTTGGTTTTGTCTTACGGTAACATTTTGGTCGATTTACCTTAAAAATGTGTAAATGCACCTTCGGCCTTAAAATAAGCTGAATTTGCCAAAGAGCGAGCGCTATAATAAAAAGGACGCGCTTTTTTAAAAATAAACGGCCTTTCTGGCACTTTTTCTTTTGAAAAAATTGCGAGCGGCGAAAATTGTTTTAGGGAAAAATATAGTGTTTTGAGGGAGCTCAAAAAATTAATTTGGTCGACGCAAAACAAAGGTCGACAAATTTTGGAAATTTTTTGAAAATTATTTTAAAAAAATTTTGCGACAATTTTTTTTCTTCAAATTGCGTAATCAGTTTTTTACCCAAGCAATTCTTTCCTTTATTTTTTGCATACTATAACTTTTCGCTTCGTTGAACTGAAAAAGTTGAATTTTGGTGGTTGTGGTTTGTAATCATTTTGCGATCTGCCAGTTTTTTATTAACTATTAGCAAAATTCATTTCATAAGCTCTCCAGAAAACAATTATAAGGTTTTGTTTTGCATTCCTTTTCAAAAAAAACAATAAAACAACCGGACTTTTGAAAGTTTTGATTACAAAATAATTGTTTCTCGAAACCCCAGCAGTTTGCTTCTCCGAAAGTCTCCAATTTAGGTATTGTTTAGGTAATGGAACTAACTACAAGGTGTAGAAAATCTATTAAACTAGTCCTGAACTATTGTAAGTGTTGTTTTTACCTGTCCTCCGTAAATGTGTGAAGTAGAAAATTTACTCTTTCGTCTTCAGGGAAAAAGCGTCGTGTAAGATTGTTCTGTCTTCCTGTTATTTTTAGAGTATAAGGAGCATAGTATATGTCAGTATAAAGAGCATGCATGTATGTGTTCACAATGTCCCTCTGCTGATAAAAAAGGAAGCAAGGGGCTATAGTGGGTTTAAGTTCAGCAATCGGTGATGAATATTATGGTACGAAATTCGCAATTGAGGAAAACTCTCATTTTTATCTCCGCCCAGCAGTAATTGGCGCCCGAAGCCCCCAGGGCCCTGTTTTATTAATTTGATCAATTGTTAGTTTTTCGTTCGCTTTTTAATCACGCAGGTGGTTAATGTTAATACGGGTCCCAACGGAGCGAAACGTAAAGTTGCAACGGAAGGGGTGAATGACAATGAATCTGTTTGACGTGCGAAGTTTTGTCATTACAAGGCATTAGTGTGATGAAGTTCAGTGTAGCATTTTAGATCTTAATAAAAAAAATCTGACTTGAAAAGTTTTTTTTTTGTTGGATTTCCGCATAAATTTTTCATCTGATTCCACAAGAGTGCAGCTATTTAAATGCCAAGCAGACAACTTTATAGCGGAATTGAATTTTTTAAATGCAGTTTTTGAAAGGTTTTTTTATGAGGTTTCACTGCAGATTTGATCTCAAAACTTAGACATTGCTCTCGTATACAATGGATCATTTCTGGTGAATGTCTGGCAAAATGAACCATTGGTGAATGTATGGTTCAGTTAGAAAGTGAATCAAAACAGTTCTGATATTTCACTAGTGCTAAAGACTACTAATGACTTGTAGTAACTAGTCACTCAACTGATTACTACGACAACAGAAAATGTTAAAACGAGACTAAATAGAGTTTAAAAGATTTTTTATCCAAATTAGTCCTCATTTTAGACTTTTTCCGCATTTGATTTTATGTAGGGGGGGGGGGGGGGGCTAGATCTAGCTGGCTGGTAAAAGTTGTTTCTAATTTAAGGTTCGGTATCACAATTTGATGTTAGATGAAAGCACCATTTTTCATCAGCTTCTCTTGTTTAGCCTAAGTTGCATATTTTTTTTCCTTTGCGCTTTTTATCTTTGTCACTATAGAAACAAAACTCGATTTGGATCAAACATCACTGAAAAAAAAACTACATTTTGACAGGATTTGTGTCATAAATTGCAAACCAGATTTGTGATTGATAAAGACATTGAGCAAAAAAAAAGTTAAGTTTTTGGTTTGCAGAGCCAAGCACAGTTATTACGGTAGCAAATTAGCAGAGGTCAAAAGGAGAAAGAGCTGTTCAATTTTTTCATGCTGTTTTGTTCATTTAATAATAATGCTGATAGAATAAAAAAGAAAGAAAAATTTCGAATGCTAATAAGGTGGATGAGTTTTTGCTGAAAGTCTAGCCGAACGTTTTGATAGTGAAACAAGTCCAAACGTTTTTACTTGTAACTGAAATTTTTTCTGGTTAAAACTCTTTCATCTCTCTAAAATTTTTGAAATTTTTAAAAGATTTTCAATAAATCATCATCAAGTTCTGATAGTATATCAAATGATATAATGAAATTATTGAACCAGTAATTTTGAAGAATTTGCTGAGTTATTTAACAATGTATCGAATCGGGTCAACCACTACTTGTTTAACTTGATTAATTTAAAAAGACAGTTGCAATATATGAAGATGGCGAGTTTAACAGCTCTAATAAGTATAGGCCATCTTCTTTGATTGGTAAGTTTTTTTGAAGAGTGTTTTTTCTTTACTGAGAGTCAATTGGGCTTTCATAAAAGGTATTCTACATCTGATGCGGAAGATTTTCTGCTAATACACTTCAAGCTCAATCGATAAAACTGGTTTCTACCGGTTTCAATAATCCAAAGAAAATTGTCGACATTGTCAACCACCTGTACTGATTCTTGAAAATGGAACGCTGAGGTGAGCGTGGATTACCTTTTGATCTAATAAAGAATCACTTAGCGGGCAGAGGCCATTTTGGGAAGCTGAATGATTTTACTTTGCATTGACTATCAGTGAATCATGCTGCTTCACGAAGTTCTTTCTTGTGCTCTTTCGAGTTTGTCCTCGCTTACATCAATGATTTACCCTTTCATTACAAAAACTCAAAAATTTTAATTCGTGCAGATGATACTGCCAATGTAAAAAAATTAATATTTTTTTCTGGTCGGTTCCCAAATCAGCAAATGGATGAACTAAAATTACCTGATTTTGAACATTGATAGAAAAAAAATAGGATTCACTCTAAGCCATAACTAGGAATGATGACTGAAAAAAAGTTAGTTTCGATCAGCATTTTAAAAACTGTTAAATTAATTATCAAAATTTTTTTGTCTTTTAATCTGAATAAGACACGTCTTTCAATTAGGCGACTGATCAAACACCAAGAGTCAATGAATCAATTGGATGATATGATATACGATTGCTCCTTAAAACATGTCTTATATGTTATTTTTAAATGAAATTGAAGCGCTTGAAGACCTTTTTTTCAAATGATACCGTCATTCTTTTTGGAACCTGATGATTTCGGAAACATACGAACCTGTAAAAATCCCGTTTAGTAGAATAACGTTTGAACGACCTGTTAAAAGAAGTAGTCAAACAACATTTGAACACCAGCTAAATAAAATATTTAAAAAACGAACAAACAATCGGTTTCTGAGATGACCCTCAATGTTAATTAGTTTTATTCAATATAGGGGCACTGATGTCAAATTATTAGTTAAAAATAGTACGATGAAAAATACAACTCTTTCATTGCTTCGATTTTATTTGAAAGAAAATTATTGCTCGTAATCCACATCAATTCAATTGTTTGCAAGATTTTAGACTGCTAACTTATTGATAACAAGGATTCATGTGAGATCGTTTCTCGAAAGCAAGAAAAAAACCGCAAACTATATGACGTTTGAAAAACTGGTGGGTTATCAAAGTTTTTATACTCCTGAGCTATACCTTGCTACGGAGCTTTTTTCTGGATTTTTGTAAATCATTCATGATATTGAGTTTCAGTTTGCATTTAAGACCGTATAGCCTTTCTGGAACTTGTTCACCGTTTACGCTGCTTGGGCCCATTTGATTATCATCTGTACAGAAATCTCCGTTTTGATTTACAGGTGTTATAGGGAATCTCGGCACAACTCACACATAGTAGTAGCAGTAATCATGTAAAGAAGTGTGGTTAAACCATTAACAGGGGCCTACGACTAATAAGTTTCAGAAATATTATAAGTTTGGTATTGCAATTTTTGACAAAAATGGGACCTCGCTGTTTTTTTTTACAAACTTTCAACGCTATGGTAGTCAGTTGATTACTGCTACTAGTAATCGCTTTTCTTTGAAACATTGAAAACTAGTTAAGTTTTGATAATTCAAATCAGTTTCACGTTCTTTTTGCCATCTGTTTTTTTTTAAAATAAGTGAATTATTTCACGCAGACAAAAAGGTCAACGTACCATAAATAGCTTTTGCATACTTGGTACTTTTCCTTTTTGAACTAAAATTGAAAAACTATAAAAAATCAAAAAAAGTAAGCATGGCAAAAAACGCAATTTTTCAACAAACATTGCCGTTTTGCGTCCAAAATTTTCCTGATGGGACAATCGAAATAATGATTCGTTTAATTAGCGTAAGTATTTCTTATCCATTTAGCACAAAAAACTCAATGATTTGATTGACATCTTGAAAAACTCAATGATTTGATTGACATCCTACGTGCAAGAGAAAAATCATTTTTGTTTGTACAAGACTTTTAAAATTTCAACTATCTAATCTTGTTTTGCTTAGAAACCTTCAGAGTGAAAAAAAGAATCACTAAAATTGAGGCGACTTTAGTCGCATACAGCGCCTTTTTTCTGTCCTATTTGGAAAAAAGCAATTTTTAATGTGCTGCAGAGAAAAATTTTTGATATTCAGAAACAAGGCTGGAGCACCAATCCTGGTAAGTCTTTATCCCTTTTTAGCGTTTTTATCAACCGATGAAATTTCTCTGAAAGTTGATTAGCTTTTTTTTTCAAAAAATATTTGATTAGTTTTTTTTAAAACACACCCGTACGCAGCGAAGGCTGCTTTTGTAGATAGAAAAGTTTTATAGATTACTTAGCCAAATTTTTTGTGTTTTTGTACAGAAATGATCTAATTTTTTCTTAGTTTAGAAATAAGCAACTTCTGGAAAGAAAAAACCAGAAATCAGTTCACTGCTCAACCGCAACGAGAGAAAAATGCTTCGAGTATACACAATAACAGTAGCAAAACAATGCAAATTAACACATATTATTACAAGTGTTGCTTTGCATTACACTGCTAAATTATTGTTCATTATTAAGTTATGTAGCATATCGCTTAGCACATCCGACCATAAATCGAAGCTCGGGAGTTTGGGTCCCTGTGCGGACCCGAACTTTCAAACTAAATTAAACTTTAATCATACTTTCAAACTAAAGTCTTTAGTTTGAAAGTATGAGGAAAATACAAAGACGAAAATCAATCATTTCATCATGAGAACAAAATTAACACTAATGATAAAAGTGATCATATTTATATTAAAAAAACAATGCCTGTTGAAAAAAACTGAATTAACCACATATGAAAATTTAATAACCACGGAGCTAGCCTCTAATCTTTTTTTATTGGCGGTTGGCGGTAGTCAAGACAACACGGATAATCGCTTCATATTGAAGCAACAATTAAAATTCAGATCACACAAGTTAAGTTAGAAAAAAAACAATGATGTTTAAGAGTTTCCAAGAAGTTTTAACAGTTTAATTTTTATTTTTTCAAAAAAGTTCCCTTCACTCAATGCTTTTTGAGATTGAAAAGCCTGCAGAAAAAGGTTATTGAGATGATTTAAAAATGCGTCGTATAAATTAGTCTCAGTGCAAATTCGTGCTATTCAACCTGAAAAAAAAACAGTTTACTACTTACTGAGGCAAAATTTTTCTAAATCCAAGTCTTTGCCAAATTGGTTTCAAAGTAATTATTAACTGTACCAGATGCATCCTTTTTTTTCAAAAATTTGTGTTCAAAACTTTTTAGCAAAAAGAAATGAGGTGAGATAATGTTGACCCGAATTAATTAAGACTGGAAGCAATGTACTGCTCTAATTTTCCAAAATCAAAACAACGGAAACAATTTTTTTCTTCAAAAAAGTTTCAGCGATCAAATGAAAACTTTCAACAAAAATTTTCCACCAAATAAACACATACACTCCCTCAGTTAAGAAATTCAACAGATTTTCAAGTCATTTTTTTGTAATTGATAGTAGCATAAAAGGCAAACAATTTAAGCTCGGCTATTGAAAATACTTTCAGAAGCCTAACTTAAACTGTATAGAGTCCAACGAAAACTACTGTTATCAGAGATTGGTATTGAATGTTCCGACTAGTTTATTCTTTCTAATTTAAAATAAGAATGACAAGTTTTGAATCGTTTAACAAATATTTTGGTTCAATTAACTCGCTTTGAATCATTCCATTTTCCCCCAATTTAATTCATATATAAGTGCAAAGTAAAATCGCAGTTTTCATGCGCTTTGAGTTTCCCAATATGATCAAAATAGACCCATTTCATTTCCTCGTAGCCTCAAATTTTCACTGGTGAAATGTATTTTCTTTTCAATTTGAGCGCAAGGCATTGAAAAAAAACTCTATCAAAACGGCAGGAAAATTTTTATAAAATGAAAAGAACAAAACAATTTTTTCACGGATGCGCCTTCTCTCCACTACGAGAGATTCGATGTTGAACATTTGTCATATGAGAGATAAACTTATTTTATAGACAATTGCGTGATAAAAAAAACCGTAAAAAGTCGCTTATTAGACATCTGTAGACATTTAATCAGAGGGCATGTTCTTAAAGCCAATCAGCCCCCGTAAATAACAGAAATAGTTTTAGATTTTTAACTTAAAATTGTTCGTTGTAATGCTGAGGATCTAAACTTATAGAAAATTTCTTTTGCCCAAAAAAAAACAAATGTTACTCAGCTATGGAAAACATTTTGGCTCAAATTTGGCATTTCAATAAACAAATTGCTGGACTCTTAGTCAACTTCTGTCTGAGAGCTTATCCAACTTTTTTTAAGTTGCTGACGTGAAACGAAATCTATATCGGCGTCTTAGATTCTTAGTTTTTCAACAAGAATTATCTAGTAATTGCAGAGAAAAGACACAACTGTGAAAAATTTCTCGTTCTTTCGATTGCTTAAAAACTACAAACTCTTTGTTCGGTGACTGAGTCTCCATTTTATCTTAATTTTTTTAAATGAAAAAATAACTGAGAACAATCGAAACTATTCAGGGTGCTCAGAACTTTGATTTAATACTGGTTGGTTTGTTTTATTTAAATTGACAAGGTGTGCATAACTTTTTTTGTCGTCATTAAAATTATGTTTTTACTAAAATTGACAATTTGACTAGATGTATCATAAGTTATGCATGATAATTTTGATTTTTCGAAAACGACCTGTGCATAACTATCAAACTGGTTTGACGATAAAATTTCCTGCATTGATTCAATCATGAAAACGTTGGAACGTTCATGCTCGAGATGTTTGTTCTCTAAAAAAACTTCCGAACTTTTTGACGCCAGACAATGATGCATTAAAATTTTGCTCGTTACACGTGATTTGCAACACCCAATTATTTAAAAAATTGGTCAACAAATATGTCTTTTTAAATTTATCTTTGTAAAACTGTTCTTTTCATCAATAAATATTGCATGTTTGAAGTATTTGTAAAAGAAGTTGACACTTTGAAAAAGAAAGTTGAAAAAAAATTTGACAAGGATTGTTATCAACTCAAGAAAATTCATGCACTGAGCTACAAAAAATTAGAAAATAATTGGAACATATTTTTTTTACAACAATTATTGAAAATTATCTATATGGCCCAACTACGATAGTTAGTACACCATTTCAAAGCCTATTGAAATGTTAGTGACATCTTTGAAAAAACCGTATTTTCAATTGAAAGTCAAGAAATAATGCATGCTCAAATGTGTGTTTGTAAGTTCTTTTGAAGTCGTGAAAATCCAATTCAATCACGCTCAAAATGGCCAAATATAAAAAATTTCATGTATCGACAAACGACGTTCAATCGAATCGCATTCGCATGGAAAAGATTATACAGCTTTGGCCGACTGTTTGGGAATAAATCGGAACACTGCGAATACAATTGTGCCACGTGGGAGATATGAAAATTTACCAAAAGATGGATCATACGATCGAAAAATTGACGAAGAAGTTATTTTGGGCGCTATTGTCATTCTGGAGGGCAATCCACTGATGCATTGTGAATCATGAGCCCTGACGTCATAAGTTCGCGAAAAAAATTTGTGGTTGAATTTGGTGTAAATTTTCACATGCGGCGTACTCAAGGGCGATCTGCTAAGAGTGACGTAGTTTATAGAAAGGTCAGTGCCCAGAAAGGGCCCAATGTTACAATCTGTTGCGCAGTTTCCACGGAAGGCCTTTTGAATTATCAGGTAATTCAAGGTGGAATGAAGAAAGAATTTTCCAAAAATTTTCTCGAAATTCTAGGTGGAAACATTTTCCTTGACGAAGGGAACGATGCTGATGGATTTTGCACTTTTGACAATGCTCCCGGGCACAGAGGAACCGAAGATATGGACCTTAGCGAAATAGTCCCTCTGAAGAGGCTCCCAAAGTACAGCCCATTTCTAATTTTGGTTGAAGCTGCAATTTCGTGCTGGAAAGCGGCTATGAAACAAAAAATGATGGTGAGAAGAGATGGTTTTGTTCATCAACGCTGATGCCTTGAAGGAGCCAGGACAAACACTTCATGATTACCGTTTCCGTCATGTCAAATCTATTGTGGAACAAACAAATTGTGAAATTACCCCACAGAAATATGTTGGTACAATCATACGATGACATATATCCAGGATTGTTTGGACAGGAATAAAATAGATCGATGAACAATGGGTGTTGCATAAAAACCGTTGATTCTGTATATTATATTCTCTTCTTATTCATTTGAAATTTCATGTTTTCACTTGGAGTGACTTGTGAGCACTCCATCGTTTTTCTACTCTTCAGAACTTACGAAATAAAGTTTCTTTTAATAGAAGTTACCTATAATTCTTTTCATATTACCGATTGTTCAAAAAGCTTTGAAAGGGTGTTAAAAAAACTTCCAACACATCCGCAAACCATGCCCAATTTTTTGCGACTAAATTTTGGTAAGTCCAAACTATTGTCAGAGTTTTCGGACTCAAACTTTCGACGCGACAATGCATTCCGGATTCGGCGCGACCCACAGCGCGACTTTACGTCCAGACTTTCCAGACTCAGACTCTTGGCGTGAAAATACAATTAGGGGCTAAATCCTGATGCGGCGCTACTCACGGGCGCGACCCACAACTCAAACTCTCTGCGCGACGAACGTGGAGACGGCACAACTTTGCGGACCAAGGCGGAGACAACCCAGAAAAAAACTAAATTATTTTTTCCCGGCCGCCTCTGCCTTGGCCTGGAAAGTCGAGCCGTCTCCTACTTGATCGCAAAAGTAGCGCCGTATCCACCTCGGTCGCTAAGGTCATGAAGAATTGTTTCTTATTCGCGCCGCCTCCGCCTTGGTCTGGATAGTCGCACCGTCTCCGCCTTGGTCTGGAAAATTGCGCCATCTCCACCTTGGCCTGGAAAGTCGTGACGTATCCGTCTTGGTCCTGAAAGTCAGGAAATGGCTATTTTTGATCGATCTGTCCAAGCCGGTCGCGCCGTTGTATTTTGAGTTGCACCATTTCCTGAGTGGCGTCGCCTCAGCCTTGGTCGCGAAAGCAGCAAGAAACCTTTATTTGGTCGCGCCGTTTCCACCTCGGTCAAGACACTCTGGAAATGGCTAAATTTGATTTCGCCGATCGCGCCGTTTCCTGTGTTAAGCTGGTCGCGCCGTCTCTACATCGGTCGCAAAAATCATGACTGAATTTTTCGATAGCCAAAGTCTGAAACTGGCAAATATTGGTCGCGAAAATTTGGAAATACTAAATATTGATCACAATTTTTCGGTCGCACCATCTCCGCCTCGATTGCAAAAGTCGATTGTCTCGATTGGATCATTATGGTCGCGAAAATCTGGAAATGCCATGTTTCCGTGGCGAAAGTCTGGACACGCCTAAATTCGGTTGCGAAAATCTAAACACGCTTAAAGTTAGTCGCGCCAGTCTGGAGATGAATCTGAGACCTCGACCCGAGACGGGTCACTTCGTCAAATTGTAAGGAGCATACATTAGAGGTGAAATGGTTATAAAAAACCTACTGTAGAGTCACATCTTTATTCGAGTAGCATAAATTGCTGAGATGGTTTTTACAAATTATTTGTTTAGTTTTTGACATTAATTATAATTGAAAACTTGGCAGCGAGCAGTGATCGATCCGGAAATCTTCTGACGTTCAAGCGAGTGTACTTGCACTAGCCTGAATATAGTCGAAAACTGCTGTAATATTATTGATACTTTCAAAGATGCAAATTGCAAATTTCTAATGGGTGGCAAATTGACCCCCATTCGTTTTTGTTTCGAATTGAATTGATACAAAATACAACTTTTTGAGGCAAACTTAGCATTTTGGACCTAAATGTAGGCAAACTCAGCACTTTATTTTTAACATTTATCAAAATTTTAATCGAAAACTAATTGCGGTCAGTTGGGGGGTAGTTAGAACAATCAAGACCTTATCCTGCTATACGAGCAGGCTTTTTCAATTTAAAAGTTGATTTCTGCGTTTGCTAAAACTTTGTATTAGATTGATTAAAATTCAAATTTTATCTTAGTTGTAGAAGTGACTAAATTTTACTGTTCCGGCTTTGGAAGAAGGCGAGGGAGTGTTTATGTTTTGGGGTGATTTTTTTTTACATTTATTAGATTTTTGTACCATAACTTTTGTGACAAAAATTTTTAAAACAATAAAAAAAAAATTCATGTCCGAAGTTCAAATTAAAAAAAAATTGTGTGATAATTTTTGTAAAGTCATAGATGTTTGAAAACTTGGTCTGGAAAGTTGCGCCATCTCCACCTTGGCCTGGAAATTTGCGCCGTATTCTTCTTGGTCCTGAAAGTCTGGAAATGGCTAATTTTGGTCAATCTGTCCACGCCGGTCGCGCCGTTGCGTTTCCTGAGTAGCTTCGCCTCCTTTTTGGTCGCGAAAGCCGCGAGAAACCTTTAATTGGTCGCGCCGTCTCCAAGTTGTTCGCAAAAGTCGCGCCGTTTCCACCTCGGTCAAGACACTCTGGAAATGGCTAAATCTGAATTCGCCGGTCGCGCCGCTTCCTGTGTTGAGCTGGTCGCGCCGTCTCCACATCGGTCGCGAAAATCATGACTGAATTTTTCGATAGCCAAGGTCTGAATATGGCAAATATTTGTCGCAAAAATCTGGAAATACTAAATTTTGATCGCAACTTTTTGGTCGCACCATCTCCGTCTCGGTTGCGAAAGGTGCGACGGATCTTTCTGGTCACGAAAATCTGGAAATGCCATGTTTCAGTGGCGCAAGTCTGGACGTGCCTAAAATCGGTTGCGAAAATCTAAACATGATTAAAATTTGTCGCGCCAGTCTGGACATCAATCTGAGACCTCGACGCGGGACGGGTCAAATCGTCAATTTGTAAGGAGCATAAATTAGTGGTGAAATGGTTATAAAAAACCTACTTACTGTAGAGTCACATCTTTATTCGAGTAGCATAAATTGCTGAGGTGGTTTTTACAAATTTTTTGTTTAGTTTTTGACATTAATTATAATTGAAAACTTGGCAGCGAGCAGTGATCAATCTGGAAATCTTCGGACGGTCGAGCGAGTGTACTTGCACTAGCCTGAATATAGTCGAAAACTGCTGTAATATTATTGATAGTTTCAAAAACGCAAATTGCAAATTTCTAATGGGTGGCAAATTGAACCCCATTCGTTTTTGTTTCGAATTGATTTGATACAAAATACAACTTTTTGAGGCAAACTTAGCATTTTGGGCCTAAATGTAGGCACACTCAGCACTTTATTTTTAACATTTATCAAAACTTTAATCGAAAATTAATTGCGGTCGGTTGGGGGGTAGTTAGAACAATCAAGACCTTATCCTGCTATACGAGCAGGCTTTTTCAATTTAAAAGTTGATTTCTGCGTTTGCTAAAAATTTGTATTAGATTGATTAAGTTCCAAATTTTATCTTAGTTGTAGAAGTGACTAAATTTTACTGTTCCGGCTTTGGAAGAAGGCGAGGGAGTGTTTATGTTTTGGGGTGATTTTTATTGACCTTTATTAGATTTTTGTACCATAACTTTTGTGACAAATATTTTTTAAAACAATTTAAAAAAAGAACAATTCATGTCCGAAGTTCAAATTAAAAAAAAATAGTGTGATAATGTTTGTTAAGTCATAGATGTTTGAAAACTTGGTCCGGAAAGTTGCGCCATCTCCACCTTGGCCCGGAAATTTGCGCCGTATCCGTCTTGGTCCTGAAAGTCTGGAAATGGCTTATTTTGGTCAATCTGTCCACGCCGGTCGCGCCGTCGCATTTTGAGTCGCACCAATTCCTGAGTGGCGTCGCCTCCGCCTTGGTCGCGAAAGCAGCGAGAAACAATTAATTATTTAATTGGTCGCGCCGTCTCCAAGTTGGTCGCAGAAGTCGCGCCGTTTCCACCTCGGTCAAGACACTCTGGAAATGGCTAAATTTGAATTCGCCGGTCGCCGCGTTTCCTGTGTTCAGCTGATCGCGCCGTCTCCACATCGGTCGCGAAAATTATGACTGAATTTTTCGATAGCCAAAATCTGAAAATGGCAAATAATGGTCGCGAAAGTCTGGAAATACTAAATATTGATCGCAATTTTTCGGTTACCTTATCTCCGTCTCGGTTGCGAAAGTCACGACGGATCATTCTCGTCGCGAAAATCTGGATAAGCCTTGTTTCCGTGGCGAAAGTCTGGACGTGCCTAAAATCGGTTGCGAAAATCTAAACATGATTAAAATTTGTCGCGCCAGTCTGGAGATGAATCTGAGACCTCGACCCGAGACGGGTCACTTCGTCAAATTGTAAGGAGCATAAATTAGTGGTGAAATGGTTTTAAAAAAGCTACTGTGGAGTCACATGTTTTTTCGAGGAGTATAAATTGCTGAGGTGGTTTTTACAAATTATTTATTTGGTTTTTGACATTAATTGCAATTGAAAATTTGGCGGCGAGCGGTGATCGATCTGGAGATCTTTGCACTAGCCTGAATGTAGTCGAAAACTGCTGTAATATTATTGATAGTTTCAAAGGCGCAAATTGCAAATTGCTTATGCGCGGCAAATTAACCCGCATTCGTTTTTTTTTTCGAATTGATTTGACACAAAACACAAGTTTTTGAGGCAAACTTAGCATTTTGGGCCAAAATGTAGGCAAACTGAGCACTTTATTTATAACATTTATCAAAACTTTAATCGAAAACTAATCGCGGTCAGTTAGTGGGTAGTTAGAACAATCAAGGCCTAATCCTGCTATACGAGCAGGCTTTTTGAATTTAAAAGTTGATTTCTGCGTTTGCTAAAATTTTGTATTAGATTGATTAAGTTCCAAACTTTATCTTAGTTATAGAAGTCACTAGTTTTTATTTTTCCGGCTTTGGAAGAAGGCGAGGGCGGACGCAGAATATTTGCCTGCGACGCAGAATATTTGACCAAAACAGCGTGTTTTTAGTGCTTTAGGACAGCTCCGAAAATCAATTTGGCCGACCTAAAAAAAAGGCTGTCAAAATTTTCGAAATTTTTTTGAAAATCCGCCCCCCCCCCCCCTCGAGAAAATCCTAGATCGGCCCCTGATCGGGAGTGAATGTTTCTAAGTCGTCATTTTGTGAATGTTTCTAAATTTATCCGTAACTCGAAAAAGAGATGGAAAGTGTCAGTTAGTGACTTGTTTCAGTTCAAGTTGTTTTAAATCAGTATTCACGCTCTAAACTCTGATTTTGACGCACATTCAAATCTAATTTTCAGCACTTGAATAGGGTTCGATCAAATTAAGAGGGCAGGTGGGAAAAGTTAAATTATACTTTTTAGTAAAAATGTCCATCCAATTGCGTTTTCATAGCCCGGATATTTTCGGGCAACAGTTCCAGCAGCGCGTTTTCTGAGCAATAGAACTGTCCTTGTTATTGCACCACAAGCATAACCGTTTTCCCCCTTTTGGAGCTAGCAATTACCTTATGTCGAGGTAAAGAGCCAGTTCAAATAAAAATGAAAAGAAAGCAGTCGTTTCACTTATTGAAATTGCTTAAAAGCCGAATTTTGTTATTGGAAAAATTGTTACTGCAAAATTAATTGCTCGCTAAGCAATTCAAATTATGGATTGCTATAATTTGGACAAAGCAAAAAAAAATATTTTTTTGTAATTTTTAATTCATTGCAACTTCGCTCATTTGTAGTTCGTAAAACGTCGCTCCAGAGAAAAATTAGATCGATAAACAAAAAATTTGATATGTCTGTTCAAAGTTGCCATACGAAAACAATGGAACAAAAAATACCAAAAAGCTTTATTTTGCCTCAACATCTATAAGTTCATTCGTTGCTTAGATCACGAATTCTTGAAAGCAGTTTGCGTTTGAAATTGCAATTAAATTGAACTACCTGCAATTAATGAAAGTATTTTTTGGAGAAAAATTGCAATATTGATTGTTTTCAAACTTTAATTTTTTGCTATCTGCAATTAATTTTTAACAACCTCTGCATGCTATGCTGATGCTCATTGATTCTGGGCTTTATGGCTCTTCGGCTGCTGACTTTTCGGTTTGCTGGCTCTTTGTTTTGCTGTAGTTGACGAGAAATGTTACTATTACCATACCTAATCATCCTTTTTCATCAAGAATTAGTCCAGTATACCGGTGGATCACTACTCCAATCTTCCCTGGGCTCATTTTCGAGCTTTGGAACATATTTGTAACATCTGAGGTGAGATTTTTTTTTCGAATTCCAATGCAATGACATTTTTGCATATAAAATTTACAAGTAGCTCAACCTTAATGAAAACGCTAAAAATTCGAAAAGAAATTTAAAAATCAATGAATAAATTTCTTGTTCTCTGCCAAAAAACTAAACTCAGCCTAAAGAAATATATTTTTGACAGTTTCCTGCTAAATGGTCTTAAAATCAACTTAACATACTCCCCTCCCCCTAGCAAAAAAATAATAATTTGAGGAGATGCTAACTTGGTTCAAGACTGGAAGTTTCAGTCATTCAGAATCCAGTATTTTACATGCAGCGCTTAGCAAACTTCATTCAAACCAATTGCTGAAAAGGAAGATCTTACGTTGGTCAAAATTGTTTTAAAACATCAGATCATGTTTTTAATTAGTAAATTTCCTATACTATTACTTTCTTATGAAAAAATTACCAGATGGTCTGCCCTATTTTGTTTTGCTGTGCAAGAAGCCCAGTAAGATCCACTGTCAAAAATCAGGAAAACATTTGAAAAAAAAAGAAAAACTACAAAGAACGAACAAAAAATTTCAAGGTAAGTTTCCCGAAAAAAAAAACATTAAAAAAAATTATTGCCATTTTTTCGTAAATGATAACTGGATTGGGCGAAAAAGCGGAACGAAAAAAACCAGAAATAATAATAGCCAAAACAGGTTTAAAATATTTGGATTTAGAATAATTTTATTGAACTCATCTGATTTCGTTCCAATTAGTCCAAAAACCCAAAATGTCTAGATAGCTTTTTCAAATGGTACTTTTCTAAAACCCGAATCATAAGCATTAGAAAAAAAAAATGAACCTCTGCTGGCGCTTTCCAGGTTGTTTTCGAGTGGTCGGAACGAAAAATGGATCAAAATCTCATCGTCACTGTTATGGTTGTGTGTTTTATTATAAGACCCTTGACCGTTAGCATTTATTTAGTTAACAGTCAGTTATGCTTTATACAAAGTTCATTGGACTTCGCGTCACTATTGTTCTCTTTAGACAACAGTCAGTTTGAATTCAACACAATTACTTTTATTCGTTTAACTTAGCTTAGTTAGCTTTAGTGTACCATGGGTGTTTGAACACTTTGCATTATGGCCAAATCATACTATAGAATCACCAACCCAATGGACTAAATGGATCGACCGGTTCCACCTGGCTATCATCGCCAAAGAGACCCTGGGCATAGATAACCAGTAAAAACCTTTGGAATCGGAAACGACAATTCCTATTTTGGAAGGCGCGCAGGATTGATAAAAGGAAGCACAGAGGAAAGCCAGGGAAACCAGTAACAAAGATGTAATGCGAGTCTACAAAAACGCGAGGGACAAAAGAATCTTAGAGAAACAAAAATTTGGAGAATGAGGAGAAACAAAGCAGACGAGAAAAAAGGTTCATCCTTTACTTGGCCTTAGGAGCCGAGGGAAAAGGGTGTTTTCTCAAAAACACCGAAGAGTGAAAGTCTTATCCATTTCCTTCAAAAAATATTTGACCTTCTGGATGCAGCATATGTCAAACCAGCAAAGATTACGAACGATATAAGTTAATGAGCCAAAAACAGAAGGACAGAGAGTCCTACGAACAATTTTGCGGAGAGTTATCGGATTTAAATATATATTGCGAGAATAGAAATAGTTCAGAACAGGAATGGATGAGAGATGTATTCATATTCAATATAGAAAATTTCCATCTCCAACGAAGACTTATCGGAAACGCTAAATCCAGTGGATACAATCAACCAAATATTTATCGATGAGAAAGTATATTACAATCATCTCAAACTAACCATCATGACGAGGGCCAACAACAACAAAAGCGGCAGGGTGTACAAAAATTTTAACACTGTAAGAAACAACCAAGTCTGAAAAAAGAAAGTCAAACACCTGTATGAAACGTGGAAACGCTTTTACCAAAAGATATTTGAACGTTTGCCTAGCACAAGAAATAAAATGTAACATTTGAAAATACAAAGGACACTTTGGAACACTCTGTAAATCAAAAGGATGAAAGTCAGTTGTTAATAAAGTAGAAGACAATGTAAATAATCAAAATTGTCCATTTTCCCCACGGGAATCCCAAGGGAACTCAGAAGAAAATTTTTGTGGAATTATAAATGCCTGGACTGAAGAGGGAAAGAATGAAAACAATGATTACTCGGTGTTAAACATACGAATTATCTACAACGACAATAGCCTCGGAACGAAGGAACTTGTCAATATCGAATTAGGTGAGGACGCAATTGTAAATATGAATGTTCCAGTAGATTCAGCTAGTCCAATAGGCTTCCTGAAACAGAGTGTGCTCTATGAGCTAAATACTAGAGACCCACAACTGAAAAATCTACCCGTTGAAAAAACTCCGGCCAATGATTTGCAGCTTCAGCAGCAATATATTAAATATGATAGAAAAAATTGTTGTCAGAATACAATCCAACGGATGAATTTCATTAGAAAATCCAATTTTCATCACTACCGGACACGAACGGAACATCTTAGGAAATGACAACTTACCCTGAATCGGAATAGAAAATGCGCAGAAACAACCATTACTCCTAATGAACACCGTATCTTTTCCGGAATCTTGTAAGCCTATTGTCCATTCAAATACAACTCTTAACATGTACAATATTTTTAATTATTTTTTTAAACAGGTTAGGAAAACTACAATTGGATAGAAGGATTACACATTTCCACTCTCCGTTTAAAGCAATTCAAATAAAAGGTAGAATAGCTCATTTGCTTTTACTGGAAACCAAGAAGTTCGAATTGTATAGAATGGAAAGAGAAGGGCACATTGTCAAATTAGATAAAAGCGATGAAGACTGTTTCATAAACCCAATCGTAATTACAAGCAAAAAAGATGGCGAAAATAAATTAGCTTTAGACTCTAAACCTATCGAAAAAAAATCACGTGAAGCATCCTGGACAGCAAAAAACATGGCAGTTAAGTGGGAGAAATGTGCAATCTTTCAAAAAGATTTTGATGAGTGGGGTTCAAGATCTCGCACACCGGAGTAAAACCAATGGTTGGGAAATCAGATACAATAAAAAATCTTACCGAAGCCAAAGAGTATTTCAGAATTAAGATCATTTATTGGTTCATTAAACCAGCACATGAAATTCGTCCCTAACGGGTCAAAACTGAGCTCACCGCTACGTCCTTTTTTAGTCAAAAAGTCAGTATATCATCGGGATTATTCTAAGACGAAAGCTTTCGAAGAACTGAAAAAATAAATTGTTAATATAACGGAGAACAGTCATTTTGATGATAAAAAAAGGAAATCGAGATTGAAAACAGCCGCTCGCATAACGGTTTAAGAGCTACATTAGAACAACGGGAGGGGGAACTGTAGTTAACAATTCCATTTGCTTGTCGTTTTTTAAACAGCCAAGAAAAGAAATACCCAACAAATAAGCTTCAACTTTTGGAAGTGGTTTGGGCAACCGAACATTTCAAAAACTTTTTAAACGGCGCAGTTTGAAATGGCAAGGGATCATAAAGCGCAGTTATTGGCGTCAAACGCAAACCAGAGCAATAAAACGAAGTATAGTAGACTGACCCGATGGTTAAATGGACTCATGCCGTTTAGTTTTAAAATAAAACCTATCCCAGGAAAAAGAATGGGATTTACCCACTTAATGCCGAGACTAACCATCAAGAAAATCCCTACCAAACTCACATTACGACAACGAATTTGCGGTGGCAACTGTTAAAAAGATTTTAGAAAATTTTGCTGTAAATGGTGACTTTGAAAAGAAGAATTGTATAAAGAACGATTTGTTGATTGATAGTCCCTACAACGTGGATGAATAGAGTGTAATATTATTACCAGCTTGGATTGCGTAAATCCAATGGTCGGAAAGAACGCAAAGCTGCAACACATTCAACGGTCGTTCTTCGTGAACTTCCCTTATTCTGTCACAGACACACAGCGAACAGAACTTGCAATTCTAATCAGTCGCGTTCAAAGTCTCGTACCAGAAGTTGCATTCCATTAAATTTTTCCAATTTTAGTTTCAACCAATTTTTCTTTTCAGACAAGTGTTACTTTTTGTTTACAATACCTTCAGTATTATCAATTTAAAAAAAAAATTGAATCAAGAAGATAAATCCAAACTTATAGAGTTTCAAGCTTCAGAAAAGCTCTTAAAGTTATCTCATCAAGCGGAGAATCAAGGAATTTCAATGAAATTCGAGAACGACCTTATGTCCGAAATACATCAGAAGTTACTTACAAAGTACAAGGTACAGCTAAAATTATATTCATCTCCATTAGTGTTTACGGACCATTGTTCGAACAAGTTCATCAGAATGATGACAGACGAAGACAAACCATTGTTCATACCACAGACGAAAACAAACCATTGTTCAAACCACAGACGAAGACAAATGATGACAGACGAAGACAAACAATTGACAGACCATTGTTCGAACAAATTCAACAGAACGATGACAGAAGAAGACAAACCCTCAAAGACGTAATTCTGGCGTAGGAAGAAGATAGACCACTGGATAGATTCGGGGCGTATTTGAAGACCTTCCAACGGGATGTTCATAAAAAGGAAGAAATATTTTTCAACGATAACAAATTGATCGTACCAGCAGCCCATAGATCTCGTTTCATGACACTTTTCCACGAGAGCCATCCAGGACAGTTCGGGATGAAAACACTGGCGGAAAACATTTGATGGGCGCACTTTTACCGAGACAATTATCACCACGGAAAAAATTGTGCTCTGTGTATAAAAGCTGGTAAGTTCCTTAAAGTCATTCTGGGCTTGAACAAAACGCAGAAATTACCAGATTTATCTGAATCTAACAAAAAACTAAATATGCAATTCGCAGATTAATTTGACAAAAACTGGGGCAAATCAAAGTTTTTAATTTTATGTATAGATAGGATCACAAAATTTTCCTTGGCTAAGTAGTAAAAAATACTTCAACTTCTTCGGTACTCACATTTCTGATGGATTACTGCACAACCTAAATGGATTCCCAAAATCAAAAAGAGTAGACCATGGGTCGTTCTTCCTTTCATATGAATTCAAAAACTTCTGCGAGAAGAATCAAATTAATTTAATTTGATGTACGGTGGAAGATCATAGATCTAACGGAGTTATAGAACGTCTTATTTACACAATCAAAGCGAAACTTATGGCACTATCGTTTAACGAACCCAAACGGACTTTAAATGCGGCGATCGATAAAATCAATAGAATGAATTTGCAGGGAAGAGAAAGAGAAACTCACCAACTAAAAGAAAGGACTGTAAATTAGCGCAAGCAAACCATCGACTCTACGTCGACGAAAAGGAGGAAAACAAATATTTCCAACACAAAAGGTTTCTGTTACGCTAATTCAAACCTATCATCGTCATTGGTACACCGTCATAGAAAACTATCTGGGCACTGACTCTGGGGTTAACACTAATTCTCAGTCTTTCATTTGTGAAAGTGCATTAGATCATTCAAGACCAAAATTATCTGGCAATTACTCAGCCTTGGACTATTCACCATCAACTCCGGGCACGAGCGAGAACTCAATCGCTATAAAGAGTTCTCATGAGAAGCCAACAAACTTAGTAACAGAAACTTCTTCATACTGCTCGTCCTGTCCGAGAAGGAATCCAGGTCCCCCAAAAAGTTACGGAGAGAGGCGCTTCATCCAGCAAGTGTTACCATTGGTTGCGGCAATAGACGTCGTGGAGTCAGAAGATTAACTGTTGATTGGATTTTCCTCAAACAACAAATGCCAGGTTTCCAACACGTTCGAGTCCCCCTTGGTATTCTTCACACCTCTTGAGGACATACCAGCAAGTCCAACCTCAGTGGCCGAGACGACTCAAGGCTAACAATCCAGCACATCCTCAGTGGACCCTAAACTCCGGCGTTATGCTCACCTGCCGAAGAACTCCCATGGGATGATAAAGAAGATGGGGGGTGCAATATTTTGTCATTATTAGGTACAGAATTGAAAGCAGACGCAGATATTTTTTATCAAATTTTCAAGTCAGCAATTTAAACTCTCGAAAGTTATTCAGATTGAATATGTACCGTTTTTTTAAATTTTTTGGCTTATCCGCATCAATTTGTTAAATTCTGAATATGTTCAATTTCTAATTCTTAGCAGACATATTAGTTGGTTCTATGTTAACTGAAATTTATTGCAATCGTCACTTTTATTCATTTTTATGATGTTTTTTTTTGTTTGTATTATATTTAAGCCCAATTGTATTTAGTATTTTTTTTACTTGTCTTCAATAATTTTGATTTTTTTGTAAATATCTGAATCGAATTGTATGTAGCCTGTAAATTTTATCTGATTTTCATCTCAAATTCTCTTGTAAACTCCATTGGTGCTGAAAGTTGATTTTTTTTGTTTCAAATTTCGGATCCCGTGGGGTGAAGGGAGAATGGAGTTTGTGTGTGATTTTGGCTACTCAGTAGAAGTGCAGAGACAAACTTTCTGTGCAATGGGGAATGTTGTGATTTTGTGTTTTAACGTAGTAACTTTGACCTCTAGCAGCTAATTAGTTACCAGTCAGTTGTGCTTTTTACAAAGTCCTTCAGACTTCGCGTCACTACTGTTCTCTGTAGACAACAGTCAGTTTCAATTCAACACAAGTAGTTTATATTCTTTGAAATTAGCTTATTCAGCTTTAGTATACCAGTGGTATTTGAACAAATTTTTTTATTCGCGAAAACACAATAGGTGAACTCACAAAAAACTCCCGAACTATTGATCTGGGGTACACTTCGTAGTAAATTTGGTACTTGAAATTGAAACAAGAGTAAGTTCTAATTTTTCATCTTCCTGCCATAAAGATGTCAAATTAAAAAAAATTAAATCAAACAAAACTGACTTTGAGGACGTAACCTTGAATTTCAAGTACCTCTAAAAACGTCTATGTTTTTTGAACCTTGAACATAAATGTTCTGTTTGCCCTCTAACCTTAATAAAAACCTTTGTTCTGAAAAATTCCTTTCGCAGTTCTCAAAAAATGAAACTTTTCGTCTACTTTTTGTTTCTCAATTCAGTTAAATAAACAATGATGTATTTTAGTAACGTTCGTAAATACGGGTAACGTAGTTCAACTAATGGTTTTTTAAAAAAAGGAATTGTCTGATTTATTCGTTTTAGAATGACTCAATTTGCCGCTTTAGAAAATACCGAATTGAGAACCCATGGATCATTATCGGTTATGAGGTCATAATATGGTCATTATCTATAAAATTACAAAAAGTTTTGAACAATCAAAAATAGATTGTAAAACTAACAAACTTTGTGCTATTGAAACCCATTATAATCGTTTATAAACGTTTGTAATCAATTTTTTGAGACTTATTCATGAAGTTTGCAATTTTTTTTCAAAGTTAAACCCCCCCCCCCCCCCCCCAGTTCACCCCCCATAAGTTAACCCCCCACAAGTTAACCCCCATTCAGTAAAATAATTGACTTTTAGTTTTTAGAATGAAATGGATTTTGATCGATTATAATGGACTAAAATTGGTTTCGATTTTTAAAAATAACTGATTATCATGGATTATCTTGGCAAAAATAATCGGTTTCAATTGCAAAAATATTGGATTATAATCGATTATAATGGGTTATAATGGATTATTTTTTTTTCAAAAACAAACAATTATAATGGCAATATAATCAATTTAGTGGTCTGAATTTTACATCTTTAATGATTTATAATGGTTTATTTTTGTGTTAGGAGTTCCTTATAATCGATTAGAATCCATAGGCGCTCTGTGCAGGATATATCGTGCGCTATTGATCTTGTTTGATTTTTAATGGTCAAAATAGCAACATTCAAACCCCTATAACTTTGCAAAAATTGACCGCAGATCCAAAAAATTTTTTAAACTTTGAGCCCTGGGCATCACTTTATCAGATCGTATGAATATTTTTGTTCAAAAATTGAATCTTCTCTTGTGAAAAAGAAAGAACCCTGAAAACAAAGATTATGACACTTTCTCCAGAAATCGGAACAGTAGAGTTATCAAAACAAAATTGAAAACTACCAAATGGTGTTTTTGATCTGCACGTCATGAAACTTGTGCCAGTTATTACACATTAGTTTAGTTTTACAAGAAAAATTTATGAACCGAGATATTTCACAAACCACGCTACGCCTTATTACAAAACGAAAATATTGTGTCGAACAAGCAAGGTTGTTAAATTGTTCAAGTCATGAAGTTTGGTACAGGAAAAAGTGAACTGAAGTATTAATGGCAATTTGCTGATTTTGATAGCTGTGGGTTACAACTAAACGCTCTGTTTCCGTAATTGATGTCCCGGGTTGACAAAAAAAGCTTATCTTACTATTTTCATTTATGAAAAAAATCGTTTATCATATTACTTCATACAACTTCATAGAACAAAAATTAATGTATGAAAATATCAAACTAAGAATTTTTTCCATACTATGAAATTTTATAACAGGTATTTTTTCTTAAATCTAGAAATAAATTTTAGGCTTTTTTATTAGTATCTTTGTCCCCCAAATTGTATGAAAAAAGCATTGTATGAAAAATTGCATTAGCTTTTTTTCCCTACTATGAAATTGTATGATAAGCATTTTTTCCATATTATGAAATTATATGACAAGCATTTTTTCCATACTAAGAAATTGTACGATAAGTATTTTTTTCATACTATGAAATTGTATGACAAGCATTTTTTCCATACTATGAAGTTGTTTGTTAAGCTTGTTACGTTGTTGAAACATGGCAAAAAGATTAGAGACAATTAGATTTAAGATCCACCCATAAAACTTGCCATCTCTGAACAATGGAGAAAACCGAGAAAACATTAAAGGTCGGAACCTCGGCTGCGTTTTCTACTAATGGTGATGAATTTTAATTGATTCCTTAAGTTAGTAATTTCTCTCTGGAAAAAAGGTGATCATACAATTTTCATATCAAAGTTTTATAACAAGCATTTTTTCGAACAAAAGTTTAAAAAAGATTTTATTATAATGCTCGATATTTCAAACTGCTCGCAATATATCAAATCTCATATCATACATTTTCGATATGAAAATTATATGATAAGCGTTTTTTGAACAAAAATTAAACAATGATTTTAATAAAATGCTCGAAATTTTAAAATGCTCTCAATATACCAAATCTCAAAATAAGCTCTTTGACTTTATCTATGATCAGTTTTAAATGATTCCTGAAATTTTTAATATTTCTCTCGAAAAATGTTTGTCATGCATTTTTCACATATGAAAATTATATGATAAGCATTTTTTCGACTAACTGTCAAATCATAATTTCGACAGTCAAGTTGCCCTCAATATTCGAAAACTCATATTAGTTTCAAATAAACTCACCTAAAACTGATTTTGAACAATTTTTCAAACAAAACAAAATTGAAAACTACCAAATGGTGTTTTTGATCTGCACGTCATGAAACTTGTGCCAGTTATTACACATTAGTTTAGTTTTACAAGAAAAATTTATGAACCGAGATATTTCACAAACCACGCTACGCCTTATTACAAAACGAAAATATTGTGTCAAACAAGCCAAGTTGTTAAATTTCAAATCCACAGTTTTGATTGCAAGTGAAGCTTTCTCCGGAATATTTGGGGACGGGAATACTGATCTTTTTCAATATCTCAAGAAAACTTTGTTGAATTTTGTTTTAAAAAAATATGAAAAGTTCTTGAACAAAAAACAACTACACCGTGAAAATCGGAACAACCACTATCAATTTCTAAACAGTTCCTAATTTTTTTTCATTGCATTTCAACCTAATAGGACTGATCATTTACTAGAAAAATGTTTTCCAGAAAATACTGCTGATTTTGTTTCTTTTTGATTTGACTGATAGAGCAAAGTTAAAGCAAATGTTTTCTGTTTCAAAACAACAGATGCTAGCCATTGCCCCATCTAAATAGTTTGCAGATTTTTAAGTTCAAGTCATGAAGTTTGGTACAGGAAAAAGTGAACTGAAGTATTAATGGCAATTTGCTGATTTTGATAGCTGTGGGTTACAACTAAACGCTCTGTTTCCGTAATTGATGTCCCGGGTTGACAAAAAAAGCTTATCTTACTATTTTCATTTATGAAAAAAATCGTTTATCATATTACTTCATACAACTTCATAGAACAAAAATTAATGTATGAAAATATCAAACTAAGAATTTTTTCCATACTATGAAATTTTATAACAGGTATTTTTTCTTAAATCTAGAAATAAATTTTAGGCTTTTTTATTAGTATCTTTGTCCCCCAAATTGTATGAAAAAAGCATTGTATGAAAAATTGCATTAGCTTTTTTTCCCTACTATGAAATTGTATGATAAGCATTTTTTCCATATTATGAAATTATATGACAAGCATTTTTTCCATACTAAGAAATTGTACGATAAGTATTTTTTTCATACTATGAAATTGTATGACAAGCATTTTTTCCATACTATGAAGTTGTTTGTTAAGCTTGTTACGTTGTTGAAACATGGCAAAAAGATTAGAGACAATTAGATTTAAGATCCACCCATAAAACTTGCCATCTCTGAACAATGGAGAAAACCGAGAAAACATTAAAGGTCGGAACCTCGGCTGCGTTTTCTACTAATGGTGATGAATTTTAATTGATTCCTTAAGTTAGTAATTTCTCTCTGGAAAAAAGGTGATCATACAATTTTCATATCAAAGTTTTATAACAAGCATTTTTTCGAACAAAAGTTTAAAAAAGATTTTATTATAATGCTCGATATTTCAAACTGCTCGCAATATATCAAATCTCATATCATACATTTTCGATATGAAAATTATATGATAAGCGTTTTTTGAACAAAAATTAAACAATGATTTTAATAAAATGCTCGAAATTTTAAAATGCTCTCAATATACCAAATCTCAAAATAAGCTCTTTGACTTTATCTATGATCAGTTTTAAATGATTCCTGAAATTTTTAATATTTCTCTCGAAAAATGTTTGTCATGCATTTTTCACATATGAAAATTATATGATAAGCATTTTTTCGACTAACTGTCAAATCATAATTTCGACAGTCAAGTTGCCCTCAATATTCGAAAACTCATATTAGTTTCAAATAAACTCACCTAAAACTGATTTTGAACAATTTTTGAATAAATTACTTTTCTATAAAAAAAAATAATCATGAAATTTTCATAAATAAAAATTGTGTAAAAACATTTTTTTTTCATTGAAGAATTAAAATCATTTTTTTGGCGACCAGAAAGCTTTAAAAATATCAAGGACCATGCATCTGTACCAAAACTCTTTAAAACTATTTTGAAATAGTGAATGACAATTTTGTATGACAAGCATTTTTTCCATAGACGCTAAACATGAATATGCATGACAAGCATTTATCTTCCAAGGACGATAACCCGGGATATTTCTGCATTAAATCAATTCTATTTACAGTTTCTTCTTGATAAAATTAAATTATTTCTACTGTTTTTTCGATGGCTCTTGTAAGAAGCAAAGAAAATATGGGATAGATTCTATGTAAAAAGGAAAGAAACCACGGGATAAACTAAGTTTTCAAACATTATCTTCCTCAATAAAAACTTGCAAGGGCCAAATGTGGTGTCATATTAAAAACCCTATGGGGTATTTTTCAGTTTTTCAGACCTTTTTAGACAAAAATGACTTCCTCATTTTAATCTTTGAACTAGTTAGTCATTCATTTATCTCTTATTTTTTCTCATTGTTACAGTCTGGCGCTTAATTCAGACAATTTTTAATAAAGAACAACAGATAGCTAAAAAATTTTTCCTAATTATCTGAAATTTACAAAAAAAACTGTCTTTAAATATTTAAATTGTATAATGTCAGTTTTTCAGCAGCAAACCCAATTGATTTTTTAAAAAAAATTATTAAGCTTTGAATAGTCGAATGTGCACTGGGGAGGGCTCTTCTTTTGAAAACTAGCTTGGATTTGTTTTTCACACATTTCAGCTATTTTAGCTGTTTTCAAAGCAATTTTCTCAAACAAAAGTTAACATGATGGTAACTATAAGTTCGGTGACACAAATGTTACGCTTGCTAAACAGAAACGATGTTTAAAAGGACTACTACTGCCTCGTTTCTCGTGGACTATACTTTCCTGTATTAAACAAGACAGCTCGTATCAGGGTGAAGCCCTTAAAGTTCCGACTGCCTTTTAAGGTTTATGGAGCAGTAGTAACATAAATATCATTAGCAAATTAAATGTGAAAAAAAGGACAAATTTTTTTTCTCTAAAATTTGAAATTTTTTTATAAACATCATCCCCCACACGCCACATAAACTACAAAAGAATAGATTTCGCTCCTTGTAACAAGTCAGTTATGGCAAATAAGCTTCTTTCAAACAATTTGGAACGATTTCTAAGACGGATTAAATCTCCGCTTACGCGTTAATTGCGCGAAATATATATCGCGCTTTAATTTACCTCCAAATTGGCCAAATTGGCAATCTTTTAACCCCCATAACTTTACGAAAAATTATCACAGGTGAACTATTTTTTCAAATTTAAGCTCAGGACAGCAAAACCTTTTGAATGATATAAAAAAATTTTGTCAAAAATGGCTAGTTAAAAAGTCGAAATTTGTCTGAACAAAAAAATCTACCCGTGCACAAATATTCCGTTACTTTCGTATCGAAAATCGGAACAATAACGGAGCAGTACATCAGTGCCGAAGTACAACAGTGTCGAAAAAGAAAAACTAATTCAACACTGCCGAAAATAAAAATTTTGTTCAACAGTGCCGGAAACTTGAACAAATTTCAACATATTACGTGCAGCAATCAAAAATTAAACGGCGGTGATTTACCATCTTAAGTAAGATTTTGAACGAGAAAATTTGCAACTTCGACGTTTTCATTAATTGTTGAGTTTGCAGTTGCAGACATTTTGGAGCCAAAATTGGAGTGACTTTCTTTGTTAATTAGCGTCAGTAATTTCCCGCTCTTCAGAAAATTCGTTTAAATTATTCTGAAATTATTCTTAAATCATTCTAAATTATTCTTAAATTTCCCGCCTTTTTCGGCACTGTTGTACTTCGGCACTGTTGAACGCTCCCTAAATAAAACAAGAATTCTGTAGAAGTTGATTGTGATTTTTCGGAAGTGGGAGGTGGGTGTTGCGTTTACAAAAGAAAATATATTGACCACTTTTGGTCAAATCAATTAATTTTTTTAGTTCTCCCAACACTCTATATAGACCTCATTTAGCCCCAATTTACTGACTATAACCTTCCAAAAAAATACTTTTTACTTACGCTTAGGTATGTTTTGACAAAAAAAACCCGGTTACTTCAGGCGCAACATATGATCCATGGCGCCATATGTTTTTAGAAGATGTTTAGGCAGCCTGGGAAATTAGACGATACGCAAATTAGACGGATGCTACAAAAACAAAATTAGACGTAATTTATTTTTTACAGATCTGGCATTTTAGACGAAAAAGCTATGAAAAGGAAAAGGCCAGCAAAGTTTTTTCTTAAGAGTCAAGTTTCACAAATACAAAAAGAACATAAAATGTCAATACCTAGCAAAACAATTAGTTTAAATGAACAAAAATGTCAAATCCGAACATTACAAGAGAGTTTTGAATTGAATAATTTATGCATGATTGACTTGTAAAGTTTTTGGCTACCGAAATTTAACTGTTGTCTACAAACAGTTATATTTTTCACGCGCAATTGCAATTTCTCTTTTACTTTCGTCTATTTTCTCACAATTGCAGTTTTGCAAAATCGTCTATATTCCTTTTAAGTACCTCCGTTTAGTTTGCTTATCGTTTAATTTCTCAACCTCCGAAGTTTAGGGTTAATCAGTCAAAAGTGATAGTTGAAAAATAAAACCAAAAGGTACTCTTTTGGTGTAAGCTTTTGCAAACAATGATAAGTTTGGCATTTTTGAAACCCCCAAAATTTAACAAAAAATAATCGGAGGTAAAATATATTTTTTCATATTTGAACTCAGGAAAGGTATAAAAGTTTTTGGTGAAAACAATTATTTCGATCGGCGAAAATTGACTGAATAAAAAACCACACCGAGCATAAATATTCCGTTTTCTTCGAAAGTCGGAACAACAAAACGCAACTTCTATGTCCCGTGAGATGTAGTTTATCTAGAAGTTAACATCATTTGACCAAAAACTCTGTAACTGTCCTAAAAACTTGATATGATTATGGAGAAGGCGAAAACATAAATCATCTTTTGAGTTTGGCTTGGTTCGTACTTCATTTCCAGTTTGGAACATCAAAAAAAATTGAGAGAATTTTACAACTTAGGTTTGAAGCGTTGAAAAATAGACTTTTATAATGAAACAAGCTTCATTTTTATATCAAGGCTGGTGCTCAGTGTACCAAGTTACGTAATCTTTCATTATAAATAAAGCTTTTATTAGTTATAGAGTTGTTCCGTTTATAAAAAATTTCGAAAGAGAAAAATCAACATGAAGCCTTGTCGCAGCTGTGTTTTTGGTCTGCCGGATCAATTCCAGTTAAGACATTTTTTAATTCGTTATAAGTTGAATTGCTTATCAATTTAGGAGTCATTTTGTCACTTCAATGACCTATATACTTCACTGATTTCAACTTGAATATGAACTATTTTCGTTGGCTTTAGCTGAAGATGCATCAAGAGACCGAGAAAACAGCTGCGTCAAAGCTCCCTGTAGATTTTTTGCTGGTAAACTGTTGTAAAACGGGTTGACTCACGGCGGAAACAATCAGGCGTGAAAAAACTTTGAAGAGACTTTTGGCGACCACAAACAGTGGTGAAATTAGTTCAACTTGAACCACTTCAGTGCAAAATGTTAATGACAAGAAGTCACTTACAAAAAATTTTCAAACATAAACATACTTCATTTTTATTTTTGTGCGGATCTGAAAAGCAAAATTAGTCTACAAAATTTTTAGCTTTGAAACAAATTGAACTTTTGAAGCTGGCCACGCAATGCTATTTTCTTCTTTTGGAAGTGTCGCTTACTCCATGGTAACTATAAAACTTTGGATTGTTTTTTGGGAGAAAATCAGGCTATTAGAGAAGCGTTGCAAAAGGGTTTAGATGAAATGTTACACTGGAGCCCTGAAGCTATTTGTAAAAAAAATAGCACAAAAAAGTCTCTGTGAAGTATGATTGGCCAAAAAACACTACCTGCACTATTGTTAGTTCTACAAATAAATTATAAGTTCTACAAAAAGCGCCGCAATCAAATACTACATTTTTGTCAAAAAAAATTTTAAAGATGCCCTTTTTATCTGGGTTATCAAAAAAATTAAAAGACTGATTTAGTGGGCTTCCCAAAGGAAGAAATCAAAACAAAAGACCCCTTTTTGACTTTTGTTACAAAAAGTTTTTGAAAGGCGCCTTTGAAATGCGCGCGATACGGCTCGTTATAATAACGAGCAAGCACCTATTAAATTCCGATCCAGAAATTGTTCCTATTTGATTTTGGGCAAATTAGTAGGAAGTATTAATTTATGGCTGGGTTCTACAAGATTGCTTTAAGATCAGGGCAAAAAAATTCATCGGCAAAAAAATGTAGCTTCAGAAAACTAATGAAGTAATCGAAAAAAGTCGAGAAAAATGAAATTGAGCTGTGTCAATTCAAAGACATGTTATTGGCGTCTCGTATTGCATCAACGAGATTAAAATGCTGGCCTCGCATCAAGGTGTAACTAATCGTTTTGCCGCTTACACGCGTTGCATAACCGCAAAAATGGCGTTTTTTTTTGTTCCAAATAATAAAAAAAATTAGCACGTTTTAAAAACTAAAACTTTTCAAAGAATGATCCCAGATAAAAAAAACTTTGATACACTTAAGCCCAAGACAACAATATACTTGAGATGGTTTAAAGAAATAGTTAGAAACGTTTAGTTTAAAAGTCGAAATTCCATTGAATTAAAAACTTCCCCGATCATAAATGATTCGTCAGTTTCGTCGAAAGCGGAACAAAAAAAAGTAATTTTAAACTTTAAATAGCGTGCGGGTAATATTTTACATGAAAAAAAAAATGAAAAAATATCTGTTAATTTATGTGTTTTGTTAGATTTTTGTCAATTTTCACGTTATGTTTTTCTTTATTTTTTTAAAAGGATGACTAATGAGTTCTTTGACTTTTACAGACAGTCGGAATTTTCAAAGTTTTGCCCGGAATTGAAATTATCTCTGACATTTTTGTTTATTCACAAACAGTTTTCAGGATGCTTTCCGTTATTGCCGCCGCAGACTCTTCTGTTTTTTTTTAACGAAAGACTCATGAGAGAGTTCTATTCAAGATCAGGTTTTTAAATTTTTTTTTCGAAAAGTCTTAAATTATTAAAGTTTGTTCACACTCAAATTTGAAATTTTGCTGTTTGATTTCAGGTTTATCTTTCAATTAATTTTGTTTTTTTTTGAAAGGAAGACAAACCCCACTACTAAACAGCAAAACAGTAAAGGTCACAAAACACGATCAAATACTAATTTCGAAAGATGGTATTTCTTTTTCAGATTTCCCAGCGGAATAAAAATTTTATCTGTTGATCTAGTGTTCAAAATTGAGTTAATTTTATCAAAAAAAAACGATGTATCACAAATTGATCTTGATAATCAAATAGCTGCAATGCCATATATTTTTCACTTTGAAACTCAAAAGTAGACATTGTAGTTAAACACGTTATTAAACTTTTCCAACTAAAAAATACGAAATTTTACATTAGTATTGCATTAATACTAATGGGCACAGCATTATCGTAAATTAAGAAGTGCTGCCCTGCAAAATAAACAAAGAGAAAGGAAAGGGAGGAATTTGAATTAAAATTTAATATTTTAGTAGCCCTCTCTTATTTTCTTTTCTCCATCATCAAACAAGCACCCTTGTTGCTTTGCCTATTTACTTTCTAAGTTCGAAAAGTACGTCTCTGGACAGATTAAAAACAGCGGTCGAAAGAAGGATAAAAGTTACCCAAAAAGCCAAACTGAGTCAATAATTGCTTTTATTTATTCCGTTTTTTCTCTCCTTCTTTCAAGCGACTCCTTATGTGTGTTGGTGTGTTGCAGGATCTTCACTCGCTGTCCAAATCAGTGGTGATCATGTTATCTCAACTTCTTTTCATCCTACTCGGTAAGTTCAAACTACTTTCAGTTTTCAGTAGAGAGTTTCTCCGGAAAAAAATCAAACATTGTTTTGGACCTTTTGAAGCATTTAATTTTGGTAAATATGTGTAGCATTAGCGTCATCAAATAACAATTGGGAGGATGTAATGTTTGCGAGATGAATCAAAAAAGGCGGTCAATTGGTGAATTTGATTATTCTGGCTCTAACAAAGTAGTAAACAAGCCCCAAGTTTCTCATCATGGTCGGAAAACATGTAAAACATGCTATAAACTTCATTGCATGTTTTCGGGTCGCGTTTACCCTTTAAGCTCATCATATTTTGCCTCTGTGGGCATTTTTCAAATACACAATTTTCGAACGAAATGGATGTAGTAAAATTTATCTAAATGGTAGAGTCTTGGCCGTATAAATGATTTCAATTCCCTTGGAAGATAGTCCGGCATAGATCCCCCAACTCGTTACATC
>NC_087064.1:71970192-72045585 GCF_963678635.1 Symsagittifera roscoffensis
TCCTAGTAAAGATTTGATAGCGTACTGTCATTTAATGCTTTACCTAGTTTAGACATTGTCAGATTGTATTTTTGGCACTTTGAGTCCAAGAAAAGCTTGTCAAGAAGATGTTCAAAAGTGTTTCATTCCATCTTTGTTCTCAGTCTAAACTCGCTATAAATGATCTCGTTCTCAAAAGTTCAGTTCTATTTTTGTGTCCAGGATGTCAAGAATGAGATGGCCAAGTGGCTTCTGTGGGAGAGAGCAGTAAGTGTACCTATTTTAAAAGCAATTTTAGTAAATTTTAAATTTTAATTAAATATAAATTTTACAAAATTAAATAATATTTTTTTTCGCGATGAAGTGTGCTGGTGTCCCTCTTAGGTTCATTTCAAAAGCAATTTGATTTTTTTCTTTTTTTAATAACGAACGTCTTTATGCAAGTGCATGAATAGAGATGGTTGTTTCACTTGAAGTATGTGTGTTGTGTAGGAGTGGTATGACCAGTACCTGGTGTGGGACCCCAAGAATTTCTCAGGGAGTTGGAGGAGATCAGACTGCACCCCCGACAGATATGGCTGCCAGACATTGTAGTGTTCAACCAGGTTATTCTAATACAATTGTAATTTCTTAATTTCGACCACGTGACCACTCTAAACGGGGGTTTTGATTATGTTTTATGATATCGCATCTTTTTGCCCAGCCACCCATTAAACTGTTCCAGGAGCGCCTTTCACGTTAACTTTTTAGCAAATTATTGGGGAGCGCGCGGCGAAACGCTTTTTTTCTTTTAGAGATTCGACCCCCTGCCGACCCAAAGGGTTTTCCCTTTGGTACTTTTTAAGAAATCCATTTTTGGCCGACCTACCCTAAAATTTTTCTAAAGGCGCCTTCGGCACCAATATATACTAATTTTGAGGGGGGAGCGCGCGCCGAAAAAACGCGATTTTTGGTCAAACTTTCACAAAAGGTGCCTAAAAACGCCTTTTTTGGATTGTTTTTTCAAATTTTGCCTCTCCGGCGCAGAAAATTTGGCCAAAACAGGGACTACACCGTGCCTAGGGAGAGCTCGAATAATCAATTCGGTCGACCTCAAAAAAATCGAAAAAATTTTCGAAAATCCCATCTCGAGAAAATCCTAGATCCGCCCCTGAATAAAACGGTGACTATGTTTTCTACCAGAAAGATGTCTTCGAATCAGTTGAGCGGAACCAACGTTTTATGGTCTCCGGTTTTCCTGATGGGTGTTAGAAGATATACAAATGATTTTAGCGTGTACAACTTCGAGCGTAACACAGACACTTCTATCCCTATCTATGTGAACTATAAGGGCTTTGTCCGCTTCTACTCGCCAGAAGTCAGGACCACCTTCTGCCCCATAGACGTCAAGTGAGTCACTGAGTTTTTGTTATGTTTCTTTTATTCCGCAGTCGTGGACTGAATAAATTTGTTGAATTAAAAAAAAGTGCTGAGCGCCAAAGTAATGATAAGAAGTTAATTTTATTCGGCTGTAATTTTATTTGATGCTTGTACAGCAGTTGGCCATTTCTGTCTTCTGTTTTTTCCAAGGTACTTCCCCTACGATACGCAAAACTGCTCGATAGTAGTTGGCTCGTGGACCTATTTAAAAGCGATGCTGAACATCAAGAACGACAGGAACAAAGTGGATCTGCAGTACTTCACCCGTAATGGGGAGTGGGATGTGTATGAGACAGGGGCTAAGATACACACCATGACTTACTCAGAGGGCAGCTTTCAGGAACTGCACTTCTCAATCATCATATCCAGGTTGAGAAAATATACACACAAAAGATGTGTAGGTGAAATCACCTTAGCTGATTTAAGGTAAAAAATAAACTTAGATAAATTTTAGCTTAATTTACTTAAGCTTAACTGAAAAAATTAAGGTAAATCCGATTTTGCCTTAACTGAGTTAAAGTAAATTAAACTAAAACTGATCGCAGCTGCAGAGACAAAACTTTGATGAAAAAAACCCAAACAACTGGATTTCGTCAGCAAACAATTTTTCGTCAGCAAACAATCAGCAAACCCGTTATCACAAATTCGGTTGCCCCTTTATACACTTGTCCGATCATTATTGATCAATTTCAGTTAAATTGTCCCAGTTTGAGCCTCAGAGAAAAGCTATACAATTTGTGCTTGCCACAAGCTCATTGCAATATTTTTGAAAAACAAGCCAAAGGATTTCTCACACGTTTCAAAACTCCTTTAAACTACCAAGAGTAAATTAGGGAATCCTTAAAAATATATTTTGATACATCGAACATGCAGAAGCCTGACGTAAAATAGAACTTGTTGTTTGGTAAGCAACGGCGGTGTGAATTGAAGACAAAAATACTCTTTCCGAACATTAGCTTTCTTTTCTAAGATAATAATAATTATTAGTTAAGCATTCCAAACTACTATTAGATAAAATCGATAAACAATCAAAGACAATCGCGAGCGTCGCATTTTAGAAGAGAATCTTTTACCAGCAGATTGTAAATTTACTTCAGGAAGCCGTTGTACTATGAGTTCAACCTGATGTTGCCGACCGGGATGATATCTGGGATAGCCCTGCTCGACTTCCTCCTCCCCTGCGAGAGTGGGGAGAAGATCAGTCTGGCCATCACTGTCCTCCTCTCCCTCTGTGTCAACATGCTCTTCGTCTCCAATCTCATGCCCGCAACTTCGCTCACCATTCCTATATTAGGTGTGAACAAAATTAAGTTTTCACTTTTTTGCGGTTCTAGTTTTATAGGCTAGTTGTAGTAGAAAAAAATGTCTCTGAACAACCATTTTTAGCTTTCGAAATCTTCTGCGGTACATCTTTTATAGCTAAGTTATGAGTTATGTACGATTGACTGTACTCATAGAGTTCTTTCAGATAAGGTACACCGTCTGCTCGTCGCGCTATCTTATTTTCGGCCGGATAGATTCGTGCAACTTCTTAGTCTAAAACCGATCTTAATCTTACTCTTATATCTCCTAGTCTCAATAGATCTAGTGTATACTGGTTTATGCGAGTTAGTTTCCAGAAGGAGAACAACTGTATTCTAAGTTTTATTCAAATTGCTCTGGTGCTGAGTCTACAAATAGTTTCAGTATTTACAAATAAGTTTAAGCGTTAGTTATGGAATATGATTGGTTAGTTAAGAATATTTTATAGAATTAGAGAATTATTTTTATAACCAATTTTTAATTCCAGTTTGGAACTGGTTCCACCCATCCGGGGTTTAAAGAGTTTTTAAATTTTATTGTTTTAATGAAGGACGGGTGATGAATGTTCTTTCAGAAGTTGAGAGCATTGGTTTCTCGGGGAAGAAGAAGTGTGACTGTTGGTGTTTGACGGGAGAAGATTGTCATGTTCGTATCTGTAGATGAGTCTCGTTGATCGTGGTAGTCTTGTGCGATTGTGTCAAGACTTCTGATCGATGCAATGATGTATCGATTTCGTTAAGTTTGGAGCGAGACTGCATGCAGGGTGAAGTTTGACTTTTCCGTGTGAAGTGCGAAGTGACTAGGATATGTACGTGTAGTCAACATCGAGATGGCCATTGGTCTGGTTCAATGGTTTTCCTTTGGTGCGATGTTAGGTGCATACTTTAAATCCTTTGAGGTTGTGACTTTAGGCAGCAAATCAAATAGATTTGCTATTCCGAAGTTGGAATGTGGTTGGGTTGTCGTCTCCTTTGCTGCTGGTCTTTTGGGCTTACGAAATCTTTACATACTGCATTTATCTTTTACATATATAAATTTCTTTGTTAATTTTAGTTTTAATTATGATTTGGTAATAATAGTTATCGCAAAAGCGTTTTTATATTAGTTTGGTTATTTTTAAAGAGTCGTTTACCCTAGAGCAACTCTTGGCTAAAATAGAGTGTGGGTCACAAAGCGTGATGTAGCGCGGTGGGTTAGGCCGGCTATAGAGCATGCTCAGTACGTCCCTCTGGTTGGTGAGGCCAGGAGTGGGGTATAATTTTGAGGTCTCTTTGTGCAGAGTCTCTTTTTGTGTTCAACCTTTTGTTTCGTTTTTATCACTTGTTTTTCCTCTTTTTGTTTCGGTTGTGTCCTTTTCTCAAAAATCGAATCTTTTGGTTTGGTTTTGTCATTCGACTTTTTTGTGGTTTATTCGAATTGCTCTAGTGTTGAAACTACAAGTAGTTTCAGCCTTTACAAATAAGTGTAAATGTTAGTTATGGAATATGATATATGATTGATAACGGTAAGTTTAAATTAAAATCAAAATAAATTGGTTTCGAATGGTGCAAGGAAAAGTTTTTCGTTGCTTGTTCACAGTTGTCATTCTGTGTTTTTATCTTAAAACATCTCATATTCTTCGAAATATTATGCAAATAGTGTCGAAATTCTAATATCATAGGAGTCAGTTATGCGCGATGAAAGCCCCAGTTAACAGCGTGTGAATTTTTAGAATGCCATTCCAAGTGTGTAACCGTCCTCAACGCCGAGGGATCGCCATCTGGATCTTGTGTCTTTGATGCAAATGTTGGTTGCTCTTAGTATAGCGAATGAAATTCTACATCTCACCCAGCACATGACATGACTATATGGGCGGTCCCATTTTGATGCCAGACCATCTGCTAGTCGTTTGAGGAAAAACGTGAACTCCGGTGCTAAAACACCATCTATTGAATTGACAAGTGGAGTGAAAGACATGTGTTTTTCTTCACAAGCTGGTCCATACTTATTTTTCTTCTCAATCTCTACAGTTTTCAGTACATTCATGGATTGCGGTTTTGATAAGACGGAGCGTCAGTGTCTGTAACACGGATGTCGAACGACGCAGCCGACTGTCTATCCCAAACCCCACGAGCTGAAAGATCTGCAATTAGTGCCGGGGTTCCATTTTCTATATCTGGTTCTTTTACGACAGGTTCTCTTTTCACATCTTTCCACAAAATTGAAGCAAGATCGCCCACTGCGTCTCTTATTTCGTTGTGTCGTAGTGTTACCAGTCCGCCCTTCTTGCAAGAAAGTGCATGCTGTAAGTCAAAATCTAGTTGACATCCATCGCATCTCGAGAAAGAACGTTTGAGTGGTTTTCTGTACCTGACACATAGAGCGTCTCTGAACTCTGTGGCTGACAAATCAAAATTATCTTTCAACAAGGGCAGCGAAGTTAGCCACAAGGAACAGTTGTTGTCGATTATTCTCCGGATCGCTCGTTTCTGATCTGCTGGTAAAACTGCAAGCAATTCATCGAGTTTATCTTTGTCCACAGCATTTTGTTTCTCCTCGTGATTTTTTCTTGCTTCTCTCATCTTTGTTTTGTGTAGAGTTTGGTCGAAATCATCTTGGTTAAGGATCGAACTCACGAGACAGTCGGTTGCTTCACGTGAAGTGGAAAATGCTAGTTCGGAACCTTCTATTGGATTTCGTACACCTAGTCCCCCTCTTTTGACAGGAAGTGAATACAAAACACGATCTGAGTGTATGACACTAGAAATTCCTAGTAAGCTTGGCAAAAAGTTTTCCTCTAACATCTTCTCGAGAGGAACAAACAACTGCGACGTATCTTTGACTACACTCTGGACAAAATTCCATTCGCATTGCAGTGATCTTGTAAATCCAACTAAAGCAGCTTGAGGTTCTTTTTCTGCCACTTTGGACAACTCGCTAAGACAATCCAACCATTCTTGGACCTTTTTTGTAGTGAAACGAATTTTGCCTTCATCAGGGCCAATAAATCCGCCCAAATATCTTCTACCTTCAACTATTCTGATGCCGAACCTGTCAAACAATTGATGAGCTTTTTCAACAAAGTTCGGGTGAACAACCAAATAACTTTTGCTTGGCCCGGGGTAATAGCCATACTTCGGACCTTTTTCAGTCAAAGATGACAACCATTCAACCAGGTTTTCTAGTGCGCCAAGAGCTCCCGAATCATCTGCATACCATGTTTGTAAATACTTATCTCGGTCTTTGAGTGATTCAATCAATGGCATCATTGAAACCCCATAGAATAACATCGCTAGTGGATCACCCTGTGTAGTGCCTTCACTACTGAAAAGAAGTTCTGTCGTTCCTGCAACAATTAGCGGCGCATACCCTCTATATGTGTTGAATAGAAATCGTGAGCACCTTGGCCAAAGTATTCTAGCATTCCATAGAGCCGTTTCCCTGTTCAATGCATTGAATGCATTTAAGGCATCCATCAATAGAAGACCATGTCCGCCCTCTCCTCCACTGCGTGAACAACTCCTCCACTGCGTGTACAGCTCCTTCTATTCCTGCTTTCACACCACAAGCTAGTTGTTGAGATCCACAGGTTTCTTCGAGTTCTTTTTTGGTCGCTTCGGCCATACATTTACACATTACTCTTTGCAAACACTCACCTATGCCAATGGGTCTAACTCCGGGGCACTTGTCCAAAGCGATCAGATGACCTGACATCAATGCTCGTATTTGGTTCCATGGAATAATTTTGTTAGCTATCGTTGTGATCAGCGCTGCCACTTCGTCTCTCAAAGCCGAACTGTGTCCTCCAAATCGAAGAAATGCGTCTTTCCAGTGTCCCGAATCTGTTCCTGAAGGTCCGGCTCCACCGTGCATTGACCTCGCAAATTTTTCTATATAAGAAGAAGTGATGGTTACTGTTTCTAACTCAGGCAAGCTGTCTACTTGTATTCTTGCTTCTTCTTTTGACTGTTTTGCTACGGGATGCTTCTCTTTCAGAATGTCAATGACTAATTTTCTTGTTTTTGTTGTGGGATCAATAACTTCGTCATTTGGATGGAGCAGACCTCCGCCAGATCTGCTTGTCAGCCAACGCATGGCAGACCGAACTTTCCCTTCCATCATCATTCGTGCAAAAACCACTGCGGTGTGCTCGTCTTCAGATCTGTTTTTTTTCATAGGTTTCCTCGGTTGTTTTTGTGAACATCGTTTGGCTTCTTGTAGTAGAATATTGAACTTACTATTTTCCCAGTCTTCAAGTCGTCTTCCTATCAAAGCTCTCACATCACGTGTGGTTTTTATCATTGGGTCCCGCTGTAAGATTAATCGGCTGAATACAAGAAGTCGTTCTGAACATTCGTTTTGGTTCAATCGGCAGACTTCTTTCGTTAAAAGATCAACGTATTTACGGCCAATGTTTCCCCCCGGGACTAAATACAGTTTGCCTTGGAGGTTCACACTCACATTCCATCTGTTCCTTCATTCAGTTTCTTGAACTTCCTTAGATATGTCGAGAGACCCTCCAAAGGCGTCAAACAAACAGTTTGTGACGTTTTCTGTAATGGGTACGACAGGATAATGGTCTTGCTCACTGAGGGTCATAACACGAAGCTGTTGAGTCGCCCCAGTATGTTGTTCTTCATTTTCTATTTTGTCTACGGTTTCGTTGTATGAATCCTCTTGTTCATCGTCACTAACTCTCTGCGACGCTGCAACGGTGTCCTCTTTTGGATTTTCTTCCGAGTGATCACGAAAACCAAAATAAGACGGCGGTCTTATCGCTCTGTCGCTTCTCCTCATCATTTCGTGTCGGGGTTGGCAAACTCCTCAATAGTTGCAATAGTTGCAATAGTTGCAATAGTTGCAATAGTTGCAATAGTTGCAATAGTTGCAATAGTTGCAATAGTTGCAATAGTTGCAATAGTTGCAATAGTTGCAATAGTTGCAATAGTTGCAATAGTTGCGATAGTTGCTATTGTTGCAATAGTTGCAATAGTTGCAATAGTTGCGATAGTTGCTATTGTTGCAATAGTTGCAATAGTTGCAATAGTTGCAATTGTTGCTATAGTTGCAATTGTTGCAATAGTAGTTGTTGTTTTTTTTCTTTTCTTGTTTAACAAGACACGTGCTAAGTTTTTTGCCGTCAATATATGATTGATTAGTTAAGAATATTTTATAGAATTAGAGAATTATATTTATAACTAATTATAAATTCTAGTTTAAAACTGGTTCCAGTTGTAATGAGAAAATATTTTTGTTTTCAAAAAAATGCCGAAAGGGTCCATTCTGTGGTTTTATCGAGGAAAAGCATAAGCAATTTTTTCCCAGATTTCGCTGTTACAAACAATTATCTGTTTTTTAATTGAGATTGAGTTGGTGTTTCTGAATCGTAACTTTTGCAGTTTCGTTTTTTAAGATGTGACTTACAAGTCTAGATTTTCAGTTTGACAGGTATAAAAATTGGTTTTCGAAGCGTTCACTGACAGTGATAGTTTTTAGCGTGATACCAAAACCTCTTTAGCGTAAAAAATTGAATTTAACAAAATTTATAAGCCCAAGAGTAGTTGTTTTCTTATTTGGTTATGTGTTTTTGATTGGTTAGAGTAGAAGAATGTGACTGGCTCGTAACTAGATTTAACAGCTTTACTATTAACTTTTTAATTCTATTTGAAGTACGCTTTCGCGTAGTTGTTGATAACTATAGTTAATCATTTCTATTTACAAAGGAAACATGATGCTTAGTTAGAGCCTTTTTCCTTTGATTAGGAAAATATTTCATCATGACCATAGCGATGGTGTCTATGTCCCTGGTGCTGACTGTGGGTGTGTTGAACCTGCACCACCCCAACAGTAATGTCACCACCCTCCCCAAATGGGCCAAGAGACTCTTCTTCGACATATTGGCCCCCCTTCTCCTATTGGGAAAGTACAAAGAGTACCTGGACGACGAGGACTCGGAAATCAACCGAGAGATGAACGACCAGTTCCAGGTACTCATCTCTTTATCTATCCCCCCACCCCTTGGCAAAGGGCGGGGGAGAACCGTTACTAGGTACAAAATTAACCTAGGTTTATCCGCTGAATTAGTTCATTATAGGGGTTGCAGTTAGTTACTAGGTACCATAGGGTGAGGAAATAGTTAAAGATATCCCCGAGTATTTTTTTAAACTCTTTTGATAATCTTTACTAGCTTTTCTCTACTTTCATTTAGAAATTTTTGGTAATCACTTGTACATTTTTTTCCCCAAAATTTTTTTGCAAACCAAAAGATTTTGGTTCAATAATTTTTTTAAATTGGAGCCTGGAAAGTTTAATCCATCAAGATAAAAATATATCGGCGATGCCTCGCGAAAAAAGTAGATTCACCCCTGGTTGGGATCGCCACGAAATTATATTTACTATTTTTGACTAATGGCTGAAAAGCTGCACGTGCTGAGGGGAGGGGGAGCGGTGCCGAAAAAACGCAATTTTTTGGTCAAAATTTTCCAAAAAGTGCCTGAAAACGTCTTTTTTGGCCTGTTTTTTGAAAATTTTACCTGCGGAAAGTTTTTGACAAAATAGTGTCCTTATAGTATTTTCGGAGAGCTCGGAAAATCAAATTGATCGACCTATGAAAAAAGGCCCGCAAAATTTTCAAAATTTTTTTGAAAAACTGCCCCCCCCTAGAAACATTTCTGCGCACACCATTGCTGAAAAGTACTCATAAATAAAAAATGTTCACTAAAAGATTCAGAAAAATTTAGCTCCATCCTCGCAAGATGCTCAAACTGAATTGTGGACACTTAATTGAGGTTAATTTCAGAGCGAAGCACTTGAGAAGAAAGTGTTTAAAGAGAGCAATTACTGGAACGGAACAGCTTCTTCGCCTCCTGTGAGCCCCAACAACGCCTCACAAAATGAAGCAAGTCACAGCAACAGCAAAAACTTACCATATAGACTTTACCAACAAGACAAAAGTAAAGACAGAAAAATGATGGGAAAACGCGATTCAATTAAGACCAAGAACCCATTTATCCAAAGAAGGTCAACTCTTCATACTATGCTCTACCAAGGCATGTTCATGGGCTCACCGTCAGTTAGCGAGAACTTAGTAAACAATAACCTGACAACGTCGGGTTTCTCAAACGAGGAGTCGCGAAACTCGAGAGCCGATATCGGAGACAGCGAAGCGAACGAACAAACAGTTAACATGCGTCTGGACAGAATCGAAGACATCTTGCTTTACTTGGCTTGTAGATTGAGGAACCAGGAGATCATGGAGAACGTCAAGCAAGAGTGGCGATTTTTGGCCGAGGTAATGTTATCGGGTTTGAATGAGTTAATAACTTTTTTCAGGTTAGTTCTGTCAATGTTTTAAGCGCAAGCTTAACAAATTGCTCGCTTCTGTTCAGAAAAACATGAAGCTAACTGCCCATTCTCGCTCTAATTCGGTTGTAGTGAGATTGTTAAAAGGTGCTGTGTTGCTTGATTCTAAAAGATAAACCGAGCACTTTCGGTTTGTCGGAATTTCGCAGACTTTGTTGCAGTTTCACAAGAAAAAATCACTTAAAGAAAGAAAATAAATTGATTAAAGAAAAGAATCTCTAAAAAAATGTGATCAGTATCCAAAAAATTCTTCTTATAGTAGGAGTGAGCACCTTATTGTTCCGACCCTTCTAGTTTTTCTATTTTTTGTTTTCCACGAAAAATCAGGTGCCAAAAACATTCGTCGGAAGCGGCCGAGTGATATATCATATAAAGGTCCTTGCAGTCGAACAACCCTAGTAAAATTTTCCAAAAAACCTCCGGGTTTTAGAGAAAAAATGGTCTATTTTTGAGCATATAAAATGAGCGAGCAGGCTTATAAAATGCAAAAAAGGCGTAAAAACATGGGCGGATCTGGGATTTTCTCGAGGAGGGGGGGGGGGGGGGGGATTTTCAAGAAATTTTCGAAAATTTTGTCGACTTTTTTTTGGTCGACTGTATTGATTTTCCGAGATCTCCCAAAGCACTAAACAGAATCTGTCTTAGCCAAACAAAAAAGGCGTTTTTGAGCACTTTTTGGAAAATTTTGACCAAAAAATCGCGTTTTTTCGGCAACCGCTTCCCCCTCATAAAGCTTCTTTCTTTTTTTCTATTTTATTTTTGTTTTTTGAATAACTTTTTGATGAAAACCGTAGTCAGAATAGCATACACTACTCTTACTATCGAAAGTACATTTTTTCTAGGCTTTCGTTCAGGTCCGCTGACAGCAGAACGCGCAAAAAACATAACAATGTGCAATAAAAAAATATGTTTTTGTTGAAGTCAGAACTTTCTGTGCTAAGAACTTTCTGTGAGAACTTTCTGAACTTTCTGTGGATATCCTTGAGTTTTTTGTTGTTGTTTGTTCACACCCAAGGCAGCAAAATCATAATGTGACTTATCATAATTTTAAAAAGTTTATTTTATCCAATCAAAAAAAGAACACTAAATTTCACGAATATATATAACTTGTTTCAAAGTTTACAGATAGTTTAGAAACAGACATTTTTACATTTTTTGACAAAGACAGTAGATCGTATTATTGCTCAAAGACATGATTTGAGAGAACTTAAATGTTTTGCGTGATAATTTTCAGATCCTCTTGTTTTACTCAAAAGTCAGTTTTGTCTCTTAGAGGGGGGTGTTCCCTCAAATAGCTGCTATTAAAAGGTTAGTTTTCTGTCATAGGTGATTGACCGGGTGCTGGTGATTGCATTCATGGCCGTGACTTTCTTCTGCACTTACCACCTAATCTCAAACGCCAAACAGGGGGGACACAATGCAGCTGTGCATATGGCCAACCAGTTGAACAAGTCACTCAACATCACCTCCTCAACCACACACACAGACACATAGTCATAAGGACACACCAAAACAACAACAAAAACAAAAACAAAAACCAAAACAAAAACAAAATTACTAAATCATTAATTAACCCAGCTCGTCGTAGGGTCTTCTCAACTACCCTCTTCCTAAATTACGTCTTGACTTAAGCATTAATCGTTGTGGCAACAGTAATTTTTTTCATAAGTTATTATGGCAACAGTAACTTGTTTCATAATTTAAATGTTCACTCAATTTAAGGCTGCCATGAAAACGTTCAATTTTATTAGATATTTTTTCTTGCATACAATATATTGTTAAATCTGACATTCTGTTTTGTAAAATTTAGAGCAATTATTTTGAAAATTCAAATTTTTCATATCAAGTTTCAATAATTGTTTTAAATTTTAACGGATCTACTTAACAATTGTCCTCCTTTTAGTACCTACTTAAGAGTTGCCACCCCTATTAATAAAAGTAGTAAATTAGCGCTAGAGCTTTGTATTGAGACTTCTAATTTTGCTCCAATCTGGTTGGTCGAAAATGCGTTTTATTAATCTTCTTAACAATTGCCCCCTTTCTTAAAGTGGGGGGGGGGGGGGGTAATTGTTAAGTAGATCTTATGGCAACAGTAACTTGTTTCATAATTTAAATGTGTCGATTAAAAGCGGGGATGTTCACTCAATTTAAGGCTGCCATGAAAACGTTCGATTTTTATTAAATATTTTTTCTTGCATACAATATATTGTTAAATCTGACATTCTGTTTAGTAAAATTTAGAGCAATTATTTTGAAAATTCAAATTTTTCATATCAAGTTTCAATAATTGTTTTTAGTTTTAACGGATCTACTTAACAATTGTCCTCCTTTTAGTACCTACTTAAGAATTGCCCCCCTATTAATAAAAGCAGTAAAGTAGCGCTAGTGCTTTGTATTGAGACTTCCAATTTAACTCCAATCTGATTGGTCGAAAATGCGTTATGTTTATCTACTTAACAATTGCCCCCTTTCTTAAAAGGGGGGGGGTAATTGTTAAGTAGATCCGTTTTAACAATACCAGCAAAGCATCAATTGGCTCGCAAGGAAATATACCATATCAAAAACAATTTTTCAATTAAATTAATTTCCAATAATCGCAGCAACATAATAACCATACAAAAGAGGGCGAGAAAAAATGCTCCCTTTGTTCTTCTTTTGATCTATCATCCTCTTTGATCGTTTCGACAAAATTCAACATATTTAAAGACTTGTTTCTGAAATCCAGGCACATACAGACACAAAATTGTGCGTCTATCCAGTGCACAGTTTGGTCTCGTCATGAAAAAACAATATAAGAAGAGTGTTCATGCCAAAGAAAAAATCCTGAATGGCTAACGTCAATTAAAAAGTTTTGGTTCAAAAAAATTGTTGAAAATCGCTAAAAAAAAGTTCTTTTGTTTGTTCATTTTTGTTTTATTTTTTTAACACACGCCATCTAAATTTCATAAGTAGGAATAAATGCAAAATGCATGCTCCAGTTCAATTTGGAGTGATTTATTTTGCCGCGTACGCATTAATCTTATTTTGAACTACCGATATCAATTAACTGTTAAAATTTGAGTCGTGGATTGAATGAATATGACTAAATAGCTCACCGCAATTGAATTTGGTCTATTTGATTGCCATGGTTAATTTCATTAAGAAACGTGATGATTTACAGCCTGAAATTATTGTTCCGATTTTCGAAGGTTCCGAATTTATTGTTTTTCACAAAGTATTTAAGCTTGGGGTGATATTTTTAATTTAGTAATCGAAATAATAATTTTATATAACAATGTTCTTTGCTCCGTTGAAGATATTGACTACTTGAAATCAAACTCAATAAGATCATTCAGATCCGATCATTTTTTGCAACGCTCTAGGAGTTTGAAAATTGCCAAAGAATTCGGCCAAGCTCTGGACTAAGTTATCCGCGCTTTAAATATTTTATTTATAATGCTGCAAACGTAAAAAGATACATTTATGCAATGCGTGACAATTTATTCCGCAAAACAATGCTGTTCCCCCTTAGAGCGAGCTAAGCTAATCAGTCGTATTAATCTCGTAACTTGAATTTTCAAGCTTGATCTTTGATATTGTCCAAAAAAATTTTTTTCATTTTTTTTCCCGAAAACTTATCGATATGGATTAGGGGCAGTCCGAACACTCAAAGCTTTACCCTGATACACGAGTAGTCATGTTGTTCCGACTTTCGTAACGAAAGTAACGGAATATTTGTGGTCGGGTGGGTTTTTTTTTCTTCAGACAAATTTCGACTTTTTAACTAGCCATTTTTGACAGAATTTTTTTATATATCATTTGAAAGAAATTGAAACAATATTTCATCTGTGATCATTTTTCGTAAAGTTATGGGGCTTTAAAGATTGCCATTTTGGCCAATTTGGGACAATTAACGCGCGTTATATTTCCCGCTAGTAACGCGTAAGCGAGATTTAATCCGTCTTATAAATCGTTCCAAATTGGTTCAAGGAAGCTTATATACCAGGATTGGGCTCTTTTTCCTCCCCCCCTCACCTGCAATTTTTATATTTGAAGTTACTGCTAACTTTGTCCGATTGTCATAAAAATTGGCATGTAGACTAATTAGGCCATGACAAACATATTTGGTCACAATAATTAACCTTGTAAGACCGCGCGTTAGACCTTAAAATTCATGTTTGAGTGACGTGGGGGAAAAGGAAAAAAGAGCCCATAATTGTTCCAGTTTCGAAGAAAACGGAATATTTATGCTCGGTGTGGTTTTTTGCTTTCGGAACCATCGCAAATTGTTTTCGGAAACCAATGGTCAAAAACAACGTGATAATTTCAAGCTTCCTTCGCTTGAATGGCTTCCATAGAAAAAATTCATTTTTTTGCCATTCTCTCCGTTTCGTTATGTAGGTTGAAATAACTCAAGTCAAATCAATGAACTAAAAAAATCTCAATTTTTTCAACTTTTACAACTTGAATAGCTTGCTCAAATAAAATGAACGTTCAGCGAACCAATTTGGTCTAAGAAACAATTTGAAATACTTCAAAACTTTATTGCTTGAATAATTTCAAAGGTAAAACGTGAAGTTTTTGCTATTTGCTTGGCCTAATGAAAATGCTTCATTGAATTGCTTGGCTTAGTTGAAATGCTTCAATGGTTTGCACAAAACAAAGCTTTAAGTTTCCGCCATCCGAGTCTCTTCATGAAATAACCCAAAATGTTTCAAAGTTACATATGTTGAATAGCTTGCATAGAAAATTGAACGTTTTGCAGAAGTTTATATTCAAGAAGAACAATCTGACTTTTTCGAACTTCCTTCGATTGAGTGGTTTCGAAGGAAATTTCAGTTATAGCCATTTCATCCAGTTCATAGCTTGAATAAATTGCTCAGAAACAGTTTGATTTTTTTAAGAAACAGATCGGTGTACAAAAAGATCTCACTTGTTTGAAAATTTTGAAAATTCAATAGCTTGCTCAAGAAAAAAAAGGAAAGTTAATATTTCAAACTTTTTAGTTCAAATATCTTGCATAGGAAAAACCCTAATTTTTTAGCAAATTTTTTTCGCTGAAGCAATAACTTGGAATATTTTAATGTTTTATTGCTTGACTGACATAAAGAACGAATTTTTGGCATCCGATTTGCCTCATAAAATACTTTTAAATATGTCAAAGTTTCATAGCTAAAATAGCTCTCTTAGAAACACTTAATTCGCTTTTGGTTTCGTTTAATGAAACAACTTGAATTATTCCAAAGTTATGGAATAACCAGCAAAATTTCAAATTCCAATGCTTGAATAGCTTGCATAGCAAAATTGCAAGCTTTCGCAAAACCTAAAAATGGAATATTCGAAGTTCTTCGCTCAACAGGAAACATTTTAAGTTTTCGCACACTGCTTTGGTCTATGAATAACTTGAAGTTTTTCAAAGTTCCAACGCTGAAATGGCTTCACTACATTTTTTTCCGCCATCCGCTGCCCTTCATGAAAAAATTTGAATTTTGTTAAATGCCATAATTTGAATTGCTTGCTCGAATTTTTTTGCAAACCGTTTCATTTTACTTTTTTTTGTCGCTTGAATGGCGTCAACCGATTCGCTTCATGAATACTTTTGAAATGTCGAAGTTTCTTAGCTTGAATTGCTTGCAAACCAGTTCGCTCTGTTAAGTAACTTGGAACATTTCAAAGCTTTGCCGCTAGAACAGCTCACTAAGAAACATTTTAATTTTTTGCCAACTGATTTGTTCTCTGAAACAACCGGAATAGTTTTAACGTTTCATTGCATGAGTAGCTTACTAAGAAAAACTTTAAGTTTTTGCCTACTAATTCGCTCTATGAAACAACCGGAATATTTTTAAAGTTTCATAGCTTGAATAGCTTACTAAGAGAAAAGACTTTTTTGCCAACTGATTCGCTCTATGAAACAACATGAATTTTTTCAAAATTTCCTTGCCCTAAAAGCTTCTCTAGAAAAACTTCACTTTTTTTCGCAAATTGATTTGTTCAATAAAAACTTGCTAGTTTGATTTATTTCAACGTTTCATGGCTTTAATAGCTTACTTAAGAAAAGGTTGATTTTTTTCTCGAACTTTGAAACAGAAATTGAGACATTTGAAAACGTCGTCATTTGAAAAATTTTCTAAGAAAAACTAAAACAAATCGCGAACTGATTCATGAATTTTTTCTATGAATCATTTTGAAATGTTTCCAAGTTCTTCAGTTTTATGAATGATTTGAAATATTTTAAACCATTTTTAGCTTAAAATTTTGCATCGAAAAACCTTAATTTTTACAAAAAAAAAACTTTTCGTTCTAAGCATTAAATTGAATGTTTCAATTTTCTATAGCTTGACTGGCATAAAAAAAAATAGGTTTTCTTGGCATCCGATTTGCTTCATGAAATAACTTGAAATATCTCATAAAATAACATGAAATAGCTTAAAATAACTTGAATTATCGTAGCAAGAACAGCTTGCTTACAGAAACTTAAACTTTTCACCGTCCATTTCGCTTCATGGCATTATTTATTTTTTTTTGTAAAATTTCATTGATTGAAATGCGTGAATATCTTGTTAAAGGAAATTTTTTGCGAACTGTTTGCTCCTTGAAAGAGCTTGAATTTTTTCAAATATCCATTTCTTGAAGGTATTCATTATAAAGACTTGAATTTTTCATCATCCGAGTCCCTTTATAAAATAAATTGAAATATTGCAAAGTTTCATATCTTGCTTATTAGAAACTCAAAAAGTTTACCAAAACTTGACTGATTTGTTCTATGAAATAACTTTTAAACGTTATGAACAATTTAAACTGCTTTATAGCATGCCAAGAAAAAAAATATATATTTTTTCACACCAATACTTTCTATGAAATAACTTTCAAAATCTTATATCTTGCTAGAAAGACTATCTTGCAAAGAAAAACATTGAATTTTTGCAAACGGATTCGCTCAGTGAAACCAATTGAAGTTTATCAAAGTTTCTTTTCCTTAATAGCATGCATAGGAAAAAATTAACTTGTCGCAAAACAATTCAGTCTAAGAAACATTTTGAAATTTTCCGAAAATTCATTTTTTGTCTTCTGATTCGTTTCATGAAATACACAGAAAATTTCATAGCTACGCTAGCTTGCTTGGAAAAAACTGAGTTTATTCGTAAACTAATTCATCGCATTAAATAAATTGGAGTATTTCAAGGTTTCACAGCTTGCATAGCTTGCTTATAAAAAGTTTCATAGCTTCCTTTCAAAATTTATCAAAACAATTTTTCAGATGGCTTATCTTAAAGATGCTTAAAATTACCTTGCTTGAATAGCTTCATCGGAAAAATATTTTTTTTTGGGAGTCGATTGATTATTGAAGACAAGCGCGTAGAGTAATTAATCTTTCAATCGCCTGGATATGATCGAAATAACGAACCGATTTGATTTGACTCAAAACAGCTTACAACTGAGACTATTTGGACGCAATCTTTAAGCTTTTGATCTATTAAACGTTATTTATTACGAGATTTTCATTGGTTCGCTAAAATTTTAGGTTGTTTTGATGGCTTGAGTTGGTTCACTAAAAGCTAAATTTTTTCAAACAAGCTTTTCGACCAATGACTTTTCGAATCACATCAAGTTATTTCGATAGTTTGTGTTAAATAGCTAAAAAATACAATGTTTTGGTGACTATACTTCTTGTATCAAGTTGACCAGGTGGTGAAACTTTGAGACACTTCAAGTTGTTTGGATGGCCTAAATAAGTTTGTTGAAAAAAAAAAAGTGTTTTGATGGCTTGATTAGGTCCGCAAAAAGTTTTTTGAAGCAAGCTATTCACTTTTACTTATTAAAGCATGTCAAATTGTTATCATATTTTGAATGGTTATTAAAACTGTGGTTGCTTTCATAAGTTGACTTGAAAAAAATGGTTCTGTGAACCACACAAAAAAATCATTGTCACTCCACCGCTTTTTATATACTTGTGAGAAATTTCAATTTGCTGGGTTATGGTGTTATTAAGTGTGCTATACTATAAAAGGTGATATTATTGCACATGTTTCTAAAAAGTAAACGATTCTGTGTAGGCATTTGGCCTAGCCCTAAATAAAGCCTCATCGAGAGTCAAAACATTTTGTACCTAACGATTTTTGTTGGACATTGTGCCACATAAAACCAGCTTACACTTTGCGTTTGTAGAACGTTTAAATAATAGATTTTCCAGCTGTCTTAGAACTTTTTGCATCAAAAATTCTCTGAAATCAAAAAAATTTGCATCCGGAAGTATGTTATTTTTATACAGGATGATTGATTTAAAACATCTGCTCGGTCACATCAAATTAAAGGGAAGATCTAGGAAAACCTAGCAAAGACTAAAACCGTTTGCATTGCTTGGTCGTAAGACTAAAATGATAGCTAAAATGTTTGCCAGCCGAGCTGAACTTCTAATCGCCGCTTTTCTTCTTTTTGACAAATATGTCACATGGGCGCTTGACTTCGAATCCGAATGCAGGAATAACCTGTTCAATTGTGGAATCTCAGTGCCAAAACAGTTCGGAAAACAACTGTTGAATATTTACTATACAGGAATGTCAGAATCAGGGTGTCACTACAAAGCATCGATGATCAAGGCTGATTCTTATATGTATTGTGCCGAAGGTGATTACTGCGGGTTGATTTTGAACAAGAAGGACATTAATCATATCAAGATAGAAGACGTTGACAAGGTGAAGATGTGTCAAGTGTATGGGCGGTCGAAAGAAAAATGCAAGTAAGTTAAGAACATTATTTGAGTTATGGCTGCAAGTAGTTCAAACAATTCGGAGAATCAAATTACCGTTGATTTGATCAGAAATCGTTAGAGTTTTTAACCTATAGTCTCAGGAACATGTACAATTTAAAAAAAATTTTTGTATTACCCGGGTCTAGGTTTAAGATCTTAAATATTTGCGTTACTGATTTCGAATGCGTTTTTTGAAAACAATTGGGTTGTTTGGTTTGTCAAGATTCATAGTGTTCATATATCAGATCAAAATGATCCCTATTTTAGACTCTTTTGTATGAATTGTTTGGATTGTGGTGATTCAGTCCAATTCTTAGAAAAAAAAGCTGAATGAGCCCAGTGTTTAGAAAAGTTAGCAGAATGAGCCCAATGTTTAGAAAAGTTAGCAGAATGAGCCCAATTTTTGGCAAAATAGATGAGTGAGTCCATTTTTCTGCAATTTGGGCCCATTGTTTGGTCCCCGGTGTTCCAGCAAATGACTGAGAGAACCCATTTCTTCAGAAAAGGACTGAACGAGCCCAATTTTAGCTGCATGAGACTAATTTTTAGCAAAGCAAAAGAAGATGAATGGCCCCAGTTATTAACATAATGAGCTGAATGAGCTCAATTTGTAGCAAATTGGGCTCATTCCGTTTCCTAATTTTGAATAGACCTCAAAAAAACTACTCTAAGAATTGGTTAAACAGATGTGGCACTTGAGTCCTGTATAAATCTTATCAATTATCAAACTTCCCATTTCAGATGTCATCTTGTGAAAAATCAGATTTATAGATCAATTCAGTTGGAAATGACAGCCTTTTCAGAAGTGTCATAGGTTTTGGATCTTTCGGTAGGTATTCAAAGAGTCGGTTCGAGTCCTTGAGGAAAAAATTCTTTTGTACAAAAAGAGCTGAATGAGTTCAATTTATGGCCCTTAATTTGTCATGTAAGGGGATGGATGAGCCCAATTATTTGTACCTATTGGGTTCCTAATTGGGCGCCCATTTGGCTTTTTCCAGTGATACTAAGGGGTTCACCTCATTTAAACAGTTTTCATGTATAGTTTTTTGTAGAGCTTAGAGCTGTTATTAAGAATAGGACTGAGACTATGTCATCAAGGAAAGGACCACACATTGCTGATTTTCTCTTTGATAAAAACAAGTATTATGAAATTTTTTGGGATTTGCTTTTGTTTTTTTTGGAGACGCGTTTTTCACAAAAACAATTGTACCAATTTTTAAAAAATTGATATCAAGGGAAAATCCAACAACTAACCTGTGTGACTGCAAACTCACGTCATCGTTTTCACCTGACCCATTTTTGGATTTTTTCTACCTACTCTCGATAAAATGGGGTTAAGTGTCCAATCGCAAAAATAGCTTGAGACGGTTTTTCATGCATCAGCGGGTTTGCTCGAATTGTTCTAGAAAGATGCAGGGAAGATCCCGCAACCTGATTTTCGCTCCAACGAAAATTTCGAAAAACTTGCCCCCCCTTGAAATTTTTGGATATGAAGTAAGATGGAAGGATGTTTGCGGAATATGCAGGCATGGAGGGTAGAGGCCGGTTTTTTGTTGGTGCTACTATTTTGTGAAAATCAGTGAAACAAATTTTGAGAAAAACTAAAAATTCAGCAGAAAGTGCAGAAATTTTTTGAAGCGGCTGAAACAAAAACTAAACCCTATTAACTAAAATCTATTTTACCTGATAAACTAAAATCTATTTTATCAAAAGCTAGCTATTGTCTCAACAAAAACAAAAGATTCCTGTTTATCATTTTTTCTTTAAAATTTTGAAATGATACATAAATAAACCGTAATGAATGATAAAAGGAGGTGCAGCAAAAAAAACAATAAAAACAATCAAGAGTTCTGAATCATCTGGATCTGAATCATCTCGGAAACGACATGCAGGGCAAAACACCAGACAATTTTAAGCAATACAGATAAATAGCTAAGCGGAGATATTAGCAGTGGAGATCTCCGTTACCTTTTTTTTCGATTCAACTCATAATCTCAGATTTCGCAGGGTATTTTTCGAGAAAATTCGAAAAAAAATGGGTCAAGCATTCCTCTCAGTTAATTTATGAAGGCCCTAGAAATTGGAGTAAAGCGAAAAGACTTGGGGAAATATGCAGGCACACATATAAGTTTCTGGCCTTCTCATTGGTACCATTTGTGTTTAAAAATTGTCAAAAAAATAAGGAGTAGTAATAGTAAAATAATAACCTGATTCAAACTATATATTATTATTGGTTATAAATTAGATATTTTATCCCTATAAAATATTAAAGACTAACCAATCACACTCCATCAAACTAACAACCCACTTATTTGTAAGTGCTGAAATTACTTGTAATTTCAGCACCAGAGCATTTTGAATTTAACTTACAACTCAGTTGCTTTCTCCAAGAGACCGACTCGTAACAAACCAGTATACTCTAGATCTATTGAGACTAAGAGATATAAGAGTAAGATTAAGATCGGTATTAGAAATTGCACGAATCTATCCGGCCGAAAATAAGATAGCGTGACGAGCAGACAGAGTACCCTATCTGAAATTACTCTATGAGTTGGGCATCCATCCCAACTCAGTAGAATGAAAATTTCCCGGATTTTCCTAAGCTTCTGATGAGATTTCATCTGATGAATATTCTTCACTTTTTCATGAGGAGTGCTGGAGTGTAGATAAACTATTTTAAGCCATACATTTGATCATTTAGGTTGTTTTTTTTTTAAATTAGTCAAGGGGGTACTGCCCTGCTTGCGGCGAATTTGATCATTTTTTAAATTTAGAAAACCATAAAAACTAACGGAACTTCGCAATGAACTGAAACGCCCTGACATCGGCATCACGATAGGTCTTCTGAGGTCCTGAATGTCAGTTTTGACTTTCGCTTTCTTTTTTGCACTTGGAGCGTTATGAGGTCTGAGGTCTGTTACCGAACTCTCCCCAATACTTTCATTTTTAACCGCACCCCCATTTTAGCTCATTAAAAGCTCTATTGTATCACTGCAATTTTTTCAAAAAAAATAGCAAGCTACTGCGAACTTTTTAGTTCTTTATTGAGAACCGCTTTTGAACGATGCTCTCGCATTAAGACTTACGACCTGTATGAAACGAATGTTTTTTTTTGCTACGATCTGTTGCTTGGCCTACAAGCATTGGGCACGGACCGTGGTGGTCCTCATACTTCTTGGCTGATAAGCGAACACCTTTGTCAGTTCCTCATCTAAGAAAAAAAAAGTTATCTGAAGTTTTCTATATTTCAAACTTTTGTCAGAGACGTGGCTAATCACATAATCCGGACTGGGAGATTACAATGTCCCAATGTCGACAACCCATGTCACAGGACGCAGCAGTGCGATGACTCAGTCATCGGCTGTTTCCAGTGTCGATGCGACCCAAAGAAGCCCAACCTGGCCGAAATAAACGACGCTTGTTTGAATCCAGACATCTGGAGGGCCGCAGGACCCAACAGCCTAGGGTTCAAAGCTGTCCACCTTGCTAATATACTAATGTTTTACGAAGCAGCGAAAGAGTATTGTGATACCATAGGAGCGGTTTTGCCAAACTACTACACTCGAGAAGTTGAACAGGCAGTGAATACAGTCCCAGCATCGGAAATGTTAGTCCCCAACAGTTATGTGAGCTTATAAATGGTCACTGGTTCTTTAAAATATTCTGACCAATCTCGGAAGGGTGGGAAGAAAGGAACTATGTCGTACAGTGTTCTTTTCGTGATTTAATTTTTCAAAAGCCCTTTTACAAATGTTGTTTCAGTGACGAGAAAAGCAGGTCTCAATAACTTTGCTTTCCTACTACCTAACAAAGTTTGTAATACGTCGATTTTGGCAGACGATCCTTGTTTTCAGATATAACATTCATCCAACTTTTTCAATTTCTTAAAACAGTGTATGCGCTCGACTGCATGTTTTACTTATTGTTCCGACTTTGAGGAAAGTGACAAAATTTTTGCTCTGAGTGTTTGTTTCTCCAGTTTTAAATGGAATTTTTTAACGGAATTTTTTTTAATCATTCGATAGGTATTGTTTTCCTGAGCTCAAACTTGAAAAGTTTATCAAATATCTAAAGCAAACACTACTCCATAGATTTTAGAGACAGTCGGAACACACAGGGCTTTGCCCTAATACGAGCAGTCTTGCTATGGTAATTGACTATTGGGTTACATTTTTGATTGACGGCTTGTTACGACTGAAAATTAACATTAGCAAAAATGGAAATCTATGTGTCGAAGAAAACCACGTGAAATGAAGTGAGGACCTTCATAAAAAATAGATTATTTTATTTAGTTATGCTGGATCGTACTGGCTCGCTTTCTCTGATTCAGTAGAGGAGGGAAGGTGGGTGGACCAGATAACCAACAGAGAGGTGAACTTGACTAACTGGGGAGCCGGTGAGCCTAACGGTTTTGAAGCAGAAAATCATGTAGCGTATATGGCGAATGACATAGTTAATCAACGCTTAATGTTCCACATCTTCGATTTCCCTGCGAATGAATTACGTCGTAAAAACGTTCTTTGTTATCTGATGTAAAACTTTAATCATATATTTATCTCGACATAATTGAATTCTTAAACTGTTGTCTTTAAGTCAGTAATTTAAGAGTTTTTTCATGTATATCAGCAAGAAAAAAACAACAAGAAAAAATTTCCATTTTTACAATTCACATTTAATCTTCATGCCTCTACATGGTGGATGGCGCATTTTCCAAAACTTTTTCTGTGAGACGAGAGAGTTTTCCTTTTTCTCATTCTTTTTTTTCCTGATTTCTTGATTTTTATTTCCAGTAAAACGTGTGATATCATCGAAATTAAAATACTTTTCTGAACACAACTCAAGCGGCATAAATCAGTGAAGCTTGTTTTTGGTTTTACAGCCCAGATTTCTTCAAATAAGAGTCAAAAGTTAGAATTTAGTTATGCTGGATCGTACTGGCTCGCCTTCTCTGATTCAGTAGAGAAAGGAAGGAAGGTTCGATGATTTCACACTTTTTACTGGAAACAAAAATCAAGAAGTAAAAATCAAGAAAAGTAGGTTATTTAAAATTTTTCTATGAGAAACACTCGCTCTTTAGTGTGCAAAGGATTTATCATTATTTGAATTTTTTCTAATTAAGCTTTCTATGAGAAACAAACGCTTCTTATAGTGAAAAAAACTCTCATGTACGGGTTAAAGGGCAGTACTTAGTGGTTGATTTTAGTATAAAACAACCTTAGATATTGTGGTTACAGCACATCATCAAAGAGATCAGTTTCTAGTTCAGATTTGATTGAAAGGGCTATTTTCTGACAAATTGGCTGTTTCATCAAATTTTGATCGGTTATTTAAAACTTTTCTATGAGAAACACTCGCTCTTTAGTGTGCAAAGGAACTATCATTATTTGAATTTTTTTTTAATTAAGCCTTCTATGAGAAACAAACGCTTCTTATGGTGAGAAAAAAAACTCTCATTTATGATGGATTTTTACTAATTGCGCTTTAATATGGCACCACATTTAATACACTACAAGTTTATTTTGAGATAGCCATACATCTCAAAATAAATTCGTAGGTGACAAAGTGTGGTGCCATTTGGATCCTGAAAATTTGGATCTTGACACTTATTTTAATCTAACGATATCAAAACTAACTTGAATCGGTTCTCACAGTTGTGTGAGTTGACTCGCAGTAAAAAACACTGAATTGGAGCTTTATATGGGTATAAAAAATAGAGATATCTCAAACATCGCGTTTTCTTGGGTTTGTCATTCAAAAAATCAATTTTTGATTTGAAACTTGGTCTGATAATGATCTGTTTCGTTGAACAATTTCATGAGTTTCACTACGGGTAAAATGAGTAGTACTAACAACAGTATACCGTTCAGGATACATTTAACATCCGATTAAAAAGCTTTACTCAAAAATTCGCAACTCGGTGAGAAGTCACTTCAGTGCAGTCAATGGTGGGCCCCCACAAGTTGATATTGTAATTTTTGTACTGAAAATTATGCAAAATTCTTTAACAATACCCAACAGTCTATTGCTGTTGTGCCTTTGGCTCTTACTGTTGCTCCTTGCACTGCTGGATCGGTCCTTTTCTTCAATCTCTTGACCCACCCTAATTAATAGAAAATTAGCATTAATCTGCCTAAAAATAACCCTACAGTACAGGTACAAAAAAGTCACTATAGTTTGATCGTTACAACCAGGTACAATTTAATTATATATTTCCAACAACAACAATCAGGAAAATCGGATCGGATCTCGTCTGGTAAGGTTTTCTCAACTGAATTTGTTTCTTTTTTGGGTTTTATTGGTAATTTTGTTTTTTTTTTGTTTTTTTTTCTAGACAACAAACTACATTTTGTTTGGTTTCTTGTAATTAGTTTTTTAGTTGTTTTTGATCGTATGCCGCTTCAGGAATGAAGGGACTGCCAGTTCCCTCACCCTTCACTACACGTTAACTTTTGGTGTTGACTATATTAAAAGGCTAAATCAGGAAATCAGGAAAGCTTTCGCGTTTCGGACTCTCATTCCGACTGTCACTTAAAAGCCTCGGAGCGGAGGCTTCACTTAAGGGACTCACCGATCGCAACGTTTTAAATAACACTCAAGAGAGCCATAAAAACTCATATGTAACATTCACCTTGAAAATACCTACCGAAGGAAAGTGAAGAAAAATCCTGTAACAAAAGGCTAGCGTCAAAATAGAGCTTCACCTGCTTTTGATTGTCTCTATCATAGCTAATTCAACATAGTCCTTGTATTATTGGGTCGACAAAAATGTCTTAAGGCCATCAGCCGAGCAGCGCAAATTAGCTTAGCTGCTTCTGAAACTAGTGAAATCAATGCTGGGTCTCATTATCCCCAGACTACGAGGTCGCTCTTTAAAACAGAACCAGTACACTATGATTTTGATATTTCTAAATCACTATTCTTTTTGTACAGCAAAAAGTATCACCCCATCTATCAGAGATTGATTGATTCTTTCCTTAACTCCTAGCTTCTCATATCCTAAAATCTCATAAGTTGAACTCAGGCCATTCCAGGAATCTAAAAATGACAGTTAAAACACAGTTCTGGAGCACGATTTGGACACTTCCCTTTTCCCCAATTTTGCTTAAAAAATGACTTCTTCACCAACCAGGAAGGGTTCTTCATCTTGCTCTCGGACTTCCTAATCTGTGAAGTAGGCCCAGTAACGATTGTGGCTGCACAATCGCTATAACTCGGAAATCGCCTTTTCTTCCATATTTTGTTGATTGTAGCTTACAATTCCCGTCATCTTCGTTCAAGTTGGGTCATGTGTTTTGACGAGCGAATTTCTGCTTCTTGCTATTTCAGTTCTGGTCGAATGGTACTTTACAAATATTAGGTTGTTATTCCTTGTGTCATAGTTCTTTGCCACTTCATTTTGTAAGTCGGGACAAAACCACACGAGTGTCTAGCTTTCCTACATAACCAGTTTGACCTCCATACACTAAAACCTACTAATAAAATTTTAAAAATCAATTCAGTCTAGAGCTGATCATACATATTTAAAAATCATTTCTATGAAAAATGCCAGTCAGACAATTTTCATATATTTTTTTAGATTTCCTTTATCAACCTGCGAGCGTTTTCTGCTACTTGCACCGCAAGTTCGTGATCTTTTGCAAATATTGAGTTTTTTAAAGTTCTGTTCTTGCCTCATTCTGTTTCCTAAGTTCATTAATCAGTTATACGTTTCTTGGGAGTAATGATTGATATAAAATTCGAAACAATCATTGTCATAAAAATATTTTCAGAGAAATTTTTTATATGTCTAATTATAAGTTCCACTTAAGTAGGTTTACAAATGGTGCAAGTTTTTTTCCATTTAAACCATAAACTACCGAGAATTAGATGTCAGTACTTTGTTGTGATATTTTCCCTTTCAGGAAAGGTGAAACTACTTACTAGGTTCTGAATTGATGTATTCCTAATCGTCGACATTGTTCATTTTAGGGGTGTAAATTCGTCACTGGCTGCCAAGAGGGAATTAGATAAAGAGCTCCATTTGTTGCATCAGTTCGACTGCTCTTAAGGGTATCTGCACGTTTCAGCTGCAGTAGATTTTTGAAATTTCAAAAAAAAGCAAAATTGCTTTAAAAATTTCCAGTTTTATAGTAAATCTCATCTAGTTACAAGTTACTATGATCACTTATTTGTCACGAGAATTTTGAAATGAATAATTTCACTGCCCTTGCTAAGTGTTATACGAAAACTGGTGAATGGCTTGTTACACTTATCTGCAAATTGTTTGAAAAGAAAACTTTCAAGTTTTTACTCTCCCATAATTTTGCAAAAATTGATCACTTTTGAACCTCCTCGCAAAGTGTTTTTAAATAAATTCAAAAAAAAATTGGCTATAAAAACAATCTCGCTCATGGATATTCTATCCATTGCTTCAAATTTGAAAAACAATTATTTATGTTTAACCTTCCTTGGCATGTCTTGTCTTGTTTGGAATTACGCCTCAAATGACTTAATTCCCAAACGGCATAAGAAAAATACCTTTCTCCCCATCGAATAGTTTTGATGATTTTGAAATAGTTTACTTTGGCAAATAATTTTTTGACAGATTTTTTTGGTAAAATTTTTTCGTTGCTGAGACTAAAATTTTGAGCATTTATTCTCATTATTTCTTTTTCATTGGAAACAATCTCTTTCATTTGTTGATTTCAATAACTTATAGTCTAATCAACTTTTTTTGCAGAAAAAAATGCAACGTGATTTTTCGCAATTTCACGCCATTTGTCAGTTTCGCCAATAAAAAAAATTGTGCTAACTAAATTTTGTTGAAAGGACATCGCTACACAATAAATGAAGCATTTATTGTCATTTCGAAAGCGAAAACTCAAAATGTAAAACTCAACAATCAACGATTTTCTAAAAACGAATCTTTTGATCCGATTGTGATTTCTCAGGCAGTTTTAATTTTCAACATTGAATTTTGAAAACATTAAATTTTTATTATTATTAGGACTGTCACACCGTGTTGTATGAGCTTCACTGAATATGTACGGATTGGCAGCTAAGGTGATAACTCAATAAGAATTAGAATTTAACAGAAACATAATCTCTTTTCTCACTTCTGTACTTCTTGTTCTCATAGGAATACGGACTGGCCGAATTTCTCAAGGTCAGTTGACCTGTGGTATAAGTTATTTAAATGGCTATAAATATGTATGTATGTACATCACTATCATGATGCCAATCCGGCCATGTGGCATAACCGCCTCTAAACGAAAATAAATGATTTGAGTTTTTTTTAGTCCCCATGGGACTGACTGAGTTTAGGAAAGAGTCCTTGAGTCTCTTTGGGACTTTTGACTATTCAATTCCCTTTTGCAATTCCTTGGTTGGTTGCTCCGTTGCATTATCGCTTTTCTTATTGACTTTCTCGTCTACTTGTTTTTCTTGCGTCTACTTGTTTTTCTTGCTCCTCGGTTGTGTTGGCTTGTTCGTCGGTCACCGGTGTACTGGGTTTTACCGCAACATCAACCTTCTTCTTGTCTATCGTTGTTATTTCGTTGGTCGGGCTGTCGGTCGTTGATACGAGGTCTACTAACTTGAATGCGTCTTGTGTCCCCTTGAAGCACTTGCTTTTAGCGTTTCGAAAAAATGGATACAGGCAATGATTTCTGGAGAATTTTCTTTAAAACCCATTTCGTGGAAAAACTGGACTAGCAGCTGGGCTGATTATCTTTTTGGATGACGTGTTTTCCTTGCAATTCGATACTAAATTTCTTTGTTCCACACTGTTTATGGGAATGGGATTTCCAACAGCGCTGGTCAAAGTTGCCTGCCGGGTCCGTGTGGATTTTTTGTAGCCTCTGTTGGTGTTTTCTGTATCTGAGTAGGTTGTGGGGGCGTCCATTTGATGTCTTTTCGTTTGGGCGAGGGCGCTATGATCTTTGATGTGTTGGAGGACCAGTCATCGCTTGATGATGTCGGGATTTTTGCTTTTTTCTTATCACCCTTCCGGAACATCGTGCCTCTTTTTTGTTTCGGGATTGGTTTTCCTCTTGATCTTTTACCGGTCTGGGGTTTTCTTTTTGCTTCTGGTTCCGCACTTCTTACTTCTTTTATCTTTTTTTGAGACCTTCTTCTGGTCCATTTGTTCGTCTTCTTTGAATATTGGGTGCTGTGGCGTGTTTGGCTGTTCAATAGCTAAAAAACGTTAACTTGGATCTGTTCGTCTTTTTGATTTGTATGCAACATAATCGCCTAATCTTGAAGGCCTGCACTGTCCATAAATAAGTGGGTTTGGTACAAAAGCGAATCCGCTGTTAATTAATATCCCAGTTTGTTTTCCTTTAATTGTTACCCAGGCTGTATGTGTTGTTTAGTTTAAGACCATTGACCCATCTATGGTTTTGTACTTTCGTTCAAATGCTTTTGGGTCTTTTACTTTCGTTGCTAATTTTATTGTTTTTTGGGCTATCTGTAGTTTTTTCTTTCTAGTTCCCTCCAATTTAGAGCTTCCTTCTCTCTAGCTAACAAAAACCTAACTCTCACATCTGCTCTACTTGGACTCAATGACGTTCCCGTTTCCCTTTGCATTTCGGCGTTTGTTGGTTCTGGTAGATTTTGGGTGGCTTTCTTTTGACGTTTACTTAACTCTTCGACCAACAATGTAAATCGTGCCTATTTTCCGGTTGTAGTGCAGGGTTCATCAAGTTATTACGATCTAAACAAGCGTGTTTTGCATTTTCCCAATTCAAATTATTTGGGGAGCTAGTTTTTGCTATATCTGAAAGAGGTGTATTCGGTTTTTGTCCCATATGGCCTTCGAAGGGAGTGATTTTTGTGGTTCCGGACGGAATAGTTATGAGTGTTTATATTACTTCTGCGACATTAGACGCAAGTTAGTTTGAACGGTATCGTGTGGTCTATTCGCAGAACTCCTAATCTGCATTTTATTGTTTGGATCATCAGTTCAACTACCCCAAAAAGAAGTCGTGTACCGGTGCAAATATAAGCTTGATGGTATTTGATTTGCAGAAAAATTGACGTTTTTTCGCCCGGAATTTTTGTGCCTGATCACATCTTAATTTTCATGGTACCCCGTTTTTATTTGAAATTTATCTTTGCATAAATTTTTTTGCGATATCCGCCGTTGCTTTTGTAACTACCTTAGCTATTGGATTTTTTGATCATTTATCTATTGCGACCTGAACATACGCATCTTGATGTAGTTCATCTGGGAGGGGGCCCGCAAAATCGAGTTGTACTTCTTCATTTGGTTCTACTACTGAGTCTTTGGTTCTACTGCCGAAACTGGTTTTATTTTTTTTTACCTTGTTCTGTGCAATATATGCAGTTTGGAAAATGGTCTGATGAATGTGGGGGATTCAAATACTCTCGCAAAGGTCCAGCATCGTAGCTGCACCCCAGAGTGTGAGGTGAAGACCGTCTAGGATCGTTCGTCTAATGTGTTGCTTATCGATGATCCGCTCAACCAACAGCAAACAGTCCTACTTAAGTAAAAGGCAGTTTCGGTCATTATACCAGCAATTCCCGTAGGCTAGCTTTAGTCAGTCCCAATCTCGCTTCTTCACAAATTTAACGACTGGTTTTAAGTTTCTTTCCTTACGGATTGCTGCTGCTATGAATCTAATCACCATTACCTTCTGGAGGTTGCTCCGGTAAAAAGGTCGATCTTCTTCTAGCTCTGAGGTTGTTTTGCCTTATTCCATTGTGACAAATATACCTGATACGATCATTTCGTGGTTTGCCTCTATTTGTTGGGTGTTACTCTTCATTGTTGTTGGTGGTTCATTTGGTTCCTCTGCTGGATTGTGGGATCAACTAGGCTCACGCAATACTCATATTGCTCGTTAACTTCGACCGTCAAGTCCTCTCTGTTTCCTCAACTTGGTTGGTTTTTGTTTCCGTTTGGGCATGAAACTCGCCGGTCGCGGTCGCGGTGGTGACTGCTTTTGGGCTACTTGTCCCTTCGGGCGTTAAAAAATTTATAAGATTGATTGTCTGTTTATGTTTCTTTATGGACTACTGATTTTTAGAGGGAGAATTGATCAATTGATTGCTTTTGTTTAAAATTTTGTGAGCGTGATCGGTATGTTCGAAATGTTTGAAACATGCTTTTCGTTTCATTTGAGTGTTTAACTTCATTTCATTTTACGCGCGCGTTTTGATCAGCCAATACGGTGCTTGATTCTGATTGGCTAGCGTCTTTAAAATGACGTTGTCAATCGATTCGAGTTTGCGATGTTCAAAATAATTGATGCTATTACTCACTGGGGGTTTTGCTAATCATACTGGGTGTGGCGACATGTAGTCTTTTAGTCCCTATTTTGATCCGGTCAAATATTTGGTATCAAAATTGAAAGAGATCAAACAATCAATCCACATAGTGAGTCTACTTTGGACAGTTTTTGATCTTTCGCTCGCGTTTGATGCACTCATTAAAGCTAGAGGGTCGGTAATGACGGTTTAAATTTTTCCCGTACAAGTAATGTTCAAAGTGTTCCATTGCCCATACGACCCCCAATCATTCTAGCTCATTTACCGGATTTTTTTCTTCTCAAGAATTTAGGAACCTGACCGCATATACTATTGCTAACCTTTTCCGTGGTAAATTGTTCAAGCGCGGCACCTAACCCAAATGTTGAGGCATCGCAAACCACTCGGGTCTCCAGGTTTGGGTCAAAGTACTTGTTTTCAGCTATTTCTGAAACAAGTTTTATTATGCGATAAAACGCTGCTGTGAGATCCGACGACCAATCCAAAGTTTATCGGTGTTTTGTAAAAAAAAAAATTTGGATTGAGTGCGGAAGCCTGTTTGCCAGGTTTGGTTTACTTTTGTAAGGTGATGTATTAACCCCATAAATTTTTAGCTGCTTTAATGTTTTAGGGGGTGTGAGTTTTGCTTTTGCGTCTGTTTTCGATTCAGCAGTAACTTGATATCCTAGCCATTTAAGCTGTTCGCACGCGAACTTACACATTTCCATTGAAATTGCTAATTTTCTTTCGTTTAAATTTGTAAAAACTTTATGTAGGTGTTTTCTGTGTTCCCTTCGTAACTATTAGGATGTCGTCTATATTAGTATGTCGTGTTTTTGCAATTGGTTCACGTGAGGTCGATTGCCTTCTGGAATTCAACAGGCATATCTCTGAGACCATAAAATCCTGTTTGGAATTGGTATGTTCCAGTGGCTTGCCCTCCAATAAGGTTGAAGTTACCTTGTTTCCTGGTCTCTGGGTCAAGTGGGATTTGCGAATTTGCGTATCAAAGGTTGAGTGTTAAGAATAGTGTCGGTTTTTTTCTTTTCATTTTATGATTTTTGCAATGTTGTTGAGCAGTCAGCCAATATTGGGCATTTGATATTTGTTTTTGTGAATGAATTCATTTATCTCGTTCGAGTCCAAATACAGTTTGACTGTTTGATCTTTTTTACCGTTGCTACAATAGGGCTTATAATTTGTTTATCTGAAAATTTGTCTTGTTTGATGTTGTGTTTTTGGTCGATCAATTTGATGGTGTATTTTTTCTCAACCCGTTCGTGGAGATGATTAAGTACCCTTCTTCCTTACTGTTGTAGAGGTGTTACATCTTCCATGAATTGCGTTTACATAACATTATTTTTTGATTTTTCGATTCGAACACACAGATATTTGAAGTTTTCTTTTGGCCATTGTATCAATTCCTTGTCCAAATTTTCGATTTCTTGTGTATTTAGGATTTTGATTTTGCTTCGGTTTTTCTTGAACCAGGGCGATAGCAATTTTTGGTAGAATTTTGCGTCCGATGATGTTCAATTTTGGGTGTTCTACGATAATAAATGGGGCAGATTGCACCGTCCAACCTCCGAATTCTACCGCAATTATAAGTTGTCCTTTTGGAATTATATCATTTCAATTAAAACACGCCAAGTTTCTTGCTGCATCTTCCGGAGTGATATATCTGAATCTTGCTGATTTATCATTTGTTTGTAATCTTCGCGCTCCTTTTTCGTACAAGAATGACATTCGGCTTCCTGAATCTGCAATCGCAAACACGTTTTCTGCCTTTGTTTTTAGTTTAAATAGTCTTTTTCAGATCGGTAGAATTTTTTGTTTCAAAAGCTTCGGGGATTGCCAAAAATTGCATTATAGTAAAAATTGTCTCGAGGGATGTCTTTCCAACCGTTTTTTGAAATAAATTCTGCGTAGGCAACGGGATCGTTCTCTTCAACGTCGACGTCTTCATTCTGTTCGGCCATCGGTTGACTTCCGTTTGATATAACTTACTTTTGTTGATCTACATACTTTTGCAAAGTGTCCTCTTTAAGCTCATTTAGAACAAGTTTTGTTTTTAGCTGGACGGGATTGTAAATAGTTAGGGCCCAATTGTCTACCGCATTTGTAGCTACTGTTTTTGTTAGACTTCGTTGTGAAGTTTTCATTCTTGACTGATTATTACTATTTCCTCTTGACAAATTTTGGCTTCCTCTGCCAAGACCTTGGCCCCAAATAATGTTTTGATACCCGTTTGGAGCTCCTCTTCCGCCTGGTTGTGTGTATTCCATGGGCTCTTGCTTAAATGTCGGTAAGCTTGTTGGAATGAATGGAATGCTCTTCATGGTCCTAGTGTGTTCGATCCCTTTTTCTCTTCTTAACATTTTTTTGTAGGAACTTTGTGGCAAGCTTGGTTCTGCTAAGATTTCTTCGGCAATTTTCAAATCTGTTATAAGGGCTATGAACACGTGCTGGACCCATTATTCTTCTTTGATACCGCAGTTGGCCCGTGCCACTAACTCTTCTAAATCCGAATGGAGTTGTACTAATAACTCGTTTTCCGTTGTTTTTTTGCAGATGAAACTATATCTTTCGACAGCAATTATCCGCGGTGTGACAAAAATGTCTTCCAGTATCTGGATCAACTTTTTTTAATTGATTTTATATGCGTCTCAAGTCCTGGGCATTTTTGTTGTAGCTGCCTTTGGCCTTCAGCCCCTAAACAGAAGAAGATATAACTTCTCACCTTTGCATTTGCTTCGTCCCATAGGAAATTGTTGCAAAATGGTCGTCATTCTTGAATTCTTTCTGTTTGATTTTCCCGATTGACCTTCTTCTCCTGGTTTCTTATATCTCATTTTTCGTTTTTTTGCCTCCTTTTTACCGTTAATTTCCAGTTCGTAAATTGATTCTGTTGGTTCTATGATTGGTGGCTTTGCACGAAGTTGAGTTCGCACTTCTGTACCGTCTTCAACCAGGACGGTCATCTACATCATGGCTCCCCATTTTGTGCGTTACATCGGCGGTTCCGCCGTTGCCTTTTACCAAAATGACGGGATGCGCAGCGGGTTTTTGTATCCTGCCGACTGCGCCATGTCATACCGCGTTGTATGATATTCACTGAATCCGTACGGATTGGCCACTAAGGTGATAACTCAATACGAATTAGAAGTTAACTAAAACATAATCTCTTTTCTCAGTTCTGCACATGTTGTGCTCTTAGCAATACGGACTGGCCGCAGTTTTCAAGGTCAGTTGACCAGTGGTCTAAATTATATAAAAAATTTAGTATGTATATATGTACAACACTATCTTGATGCCAATCGGGGCCGATGGAAAAGACTGTGACATCTTCTTGAAATCTATTTTTTTTGCATTTAGGAGCGTGCATGATTATACGGGTTTCCTTCAAAGAAGACAATCGTTTATAATGATGTAAAACATTGCAGAAAAGAAAAAACTATTTAAATATAAAATTGGAAACATTTTGAAATAGGTTTATTAACATATCTTTGCTGTTACTAAATAGGAGATTTTTGCGGCATGGTGGATAGTGTGTTCCAATGAAAATCACAGCTGAAATCCTTAATCATTTGATAGGCTCGGATCGTTTTTGAAGACAATTGCGAGGCTCCTATACATTTTCGAAATAACGTCTATTTCGCTTTGCCCTCAGAGTTTTTAGTTTTTTATCCTACTTGCAATTTCCAAGGCATACATTTTATCCTTTTTTTTTTCAAAATTAAACAAAACTGTTCGTATCAGGACAAAGCCCTGAATGTTTCGACTGAATTTTAAGCTCTATTGAGCAGTAATAACATGAAAAAAATTAGATGTAAAAAAAAAATTGAATATTTTATTCAATGTTGAGAATTTTGTCTAAATTATCCCCACACGTCATATCAAGTACAAAGTGATAGAGTTTATAGCGCGAAACGTATCGCAAGTTAGCTGTCCCAAATTGGCCAAAACGCCAATGTTTCGGCCCAATACTAAAATAGGTTTATTAACATATCTTTGCTGTTACTAAAAAAGGAGATGTTTGCGGCATGGTGGATAGTTTGTTCCAATGAAAATCACAGCTGAAATCCTTAATCATTTGATAGGCTCGGACCGTTTTTGAAGACAATTGCGAGGCTCCTATACTTTTTCGAAATAACGTCTATTTCGCTTTGCCCTCAGAGTTTTTAGTTTTTTATCCTACTTGCAATTTTCGTCAGCGGTTGTTTTCCTAAGTCCACTTCCAGAGATCGAAAAACTGTTTTTAAAGTTTCAAACAAAATTATGAAAAAAATATACTTGTGAACAAGCGTTCCGTGGACATGTCCCAAATGCCATCTCAGATAATGTTTCGAAACATACCTTGGTGAAAACAAGTTTGCATGTCAATTTGTCTTAGATTTTTTGTGACCAATGAAACAAAAGGGCCAAAGTTGAGGTAACGACAGTTCTGAGTAGATTTTACTGTGGCGCAAAAATTTTGAAGGAGGTGATTGCCTCTTTCTGTTCATTCATGCTTCTGATTTTGAACTTTTCCCGGCTCGTAATTTTTGATGAGGCATCGAATAGTACCTATGAGACATCACTACAGAAAAAAAAATTAAATTTAAATATTTTTGGTGTTCATGTTGTGATCAAGTATCGCTTTACTAAAGGAGAATCATATCAATTTGTACTTGACATTGCGTTTGACCGGAATATTTGAATAAAATTTAGTAATGTGTTTTTGCAACCAAAAAACAATACAATACCCAGGGGCGGATTTAGGGGGGGGCGGACGCACCCCTCTCAGGGATTCGACCCCCTGCCGACCCAAAGGGTCCCACCTTTGATACTATTTCAGAAATCCATTTTTGGCCGACCGACACTAAAATTTTTCTAAAGGCGCCTCTGGCGCCAATATATACTAACTTTGAGGGGGAGCGCGCACCAAAAAAATCGCGATTTTTTGTCAAAATTTTTTGACTGTTTTTTCAAAAATTTGCCTGCGGCCTACAAAAATTTGCCAATATAGGGGCAAAAGAGTGCTTTGGGAGAGCTAGAAAAATCAATTTGGTCGACCTAAAAAAAAGGTCGTCAAAATTTTTGATTTTTTTTTTTGAAAATCCGCCCCCCCCCCTCGAGAAAATCCTAGAACCGCCGCTGACAATACCTGAAACAGATATCAGAGCATTCAAAAGTTTGCACTTATAAGAACAACCGCCGCTAAAGTGTTCAAACTAGTATTTTTATTAGGCTCCAATTGGGTTGCAAAAAATTGGTAACAATTGAATTGCCTCTCAAAATTCGTTCATCAACAAAAGAGGTTCAATCTGATTCAAAAACTCATCCAAGGCATACATTTTATCCTTTTTTTTTCAAAATTAAACAAAATTTTTCGTATCAGGGCAAAGCCTTGAATATTTCGACTGAATTTTAAGCTCTATGGAGCAGTAATAACATGAAAAAATTAGATGTAGAAAAAAAGAAAAAATATTAATTGTCCCAAATTGGCCAAAACGGCAATGCTTCGGCCCCATACCTTTTTGAAAAATGATCACAGGTGAAATATATTTTCAAATTTAAACTTAGGACAACAATACCTTTTGAGTGATACAAAAAAGTTCCGTCAAAAATGACTAATAAAAAAGTCGAAATTGGTCTGAAGAAAAAAACCACCCCGAGCACAAATATTCCATTTCTTTCGTTTAGAATTTTTTTTTTGCGTTACAAATTTTGTCAGTTTTTCCGAATTTGAAGGATTGTTTGGGACTACATCTCAAACGACACTGACCCGACTGATACAATAAATACACTTTCGATTGGAATATTTTTGATTAATTACAAATTTTTCTGGTTGCAATACGCTTCTGAAAAAAGAACGCAACCTAGATTTTTAGATGTTTTATTGGATGAAATCCAGTCCATTTGCTGGTTTCATTAGTTATTACTCATATAATTTTCTCACAAAAAAAATCAATTTAGAGGTACTTTACCAGTTTTTGACCACATTTTGAGGTAAAGAATCTATCTGATGGCTGGTTAAAAAATGACAGCTTGCGGGCGCTTCGATTTCAAGCTCGTAATCCTACAAACACCTAAATTGTGTGTGGAATCGTTATTTAAAACTTTATGTTTTCGAGATTGTTTTATGCGTGGCGTTTTATTCTGCACTCCTAACTGTTTCAAATTGAGTTGATACAAATTAAACAAACTAATTGGTCAGTTTACTTTGTCCCAAATTTCTAGTTTATTGTTTCGACTTTCGTAACGAAAGAAATTATTCCAACTTTCTTAACGAATGTAAGGGAATATTTGTGCTCGTGGTGAGTTTTTTTTCTTCAAACAAATTTCGACTTTTTAACTAACCATTTTAGAAGGATTTTTTTATATCACTCAAAAGGTAATGTTGACCTTAGCTTAAATTTGAAAAGATATTTTACCTAAGATTATTTTTTGTAAAGTTATGGGGGTTGAAAGATGGCCATTGTGGCCAATTTTGGACAATTAACGCACGATGCACCTTGCGCTATTAACGAATAAGCACTGTTTATTCCGTCTTAAAAATCGTTTTAAATTTGTTGAAAAAAATGTATTTGCCATAAATGATTTGCTACAAGGAGCAAAATCTATACTTTTGTACTTAATATGGCGTGTGGGGGGATGATTTTCACAAAAAAAAAATTCAAATTTTAGATTTTTTTTTCAATTTTCTATTACATTTAATTTATTTTATGTTATTACTGCTCCTTAGACCTTAACAGGCAGTCAACACATTCGGGGCTTCACCCTCATACAAAAAATTATAAAAATTTGAATTAAAAAATCTATTCGGGATCAATTATGGAAAGTCGGACTACTCAGGTTTTTGCCCAGATATGCGAGCAGTCTTGTTTGCTTTTATGCCATGTGGTAGTTCATTAAGCGGCCAAACTGTGCACTGGATGGGCAAAAAAATTGGTGTGTGTAGATCGCTGGAACGAACAGACAAGTCTTCAAGCATGTTTTAACTTTTTTGGAACGAATAATCAAACGAAGATGAAAGAGAACGTCCTTGTTGTGAAATTTAGTTGAAACTAAATTTTGTTGAAAATTGATTATTTCATTAAAAAACTTGCATATAATACGGGTTTTGCGCAGAAATATCTTAGATATTCATGTAAAATCTTGAGAAACAAAAGTATAAACAACCAAAAAATAAATCTCGCAACATGCTAAGAGATCTTCCGTCGCGAATTTTTTTCAGCAGCCAGAAATGCAACAAGCCAACTAAGAAATTGCACCAATCCATCCGGCTGAAAATAAGATATCGTGGCGAGCAGACGCTGTACCTAATTGCTCTATGAGTGAGCCAACTCGGATTTCAACTCAAATTGCTGATTTAAGCATAGCTGTTTCGAATTCATTTATGAATTTTTGCTCAAATGGTGCTCGCCTACAGAACATGCCTTTTCACGCCATGCCTCAAAGATTGGTTCATCCGGCACCGTCCGGGCATTCGCTTCTCTTTTGTACGAATTGCTAATTAAAAGGGTGAAGTTGGGCTGGAGAAAAAGCAAAACCTTTCTTTTCCGTACTCTTCTTCAAAGTCGGAGGGCTTAAAGTGGAGATATGATAAAAAATGTTTCGCGCAATTATTCCTATTTAAAAAGCAACTAAAAATCATACGCGGAAATGAAACTTGTTTGCCAATTTCACAACATCATTCATTCAGTTGAAGGTTTCTCTCAAACAAAGTTAGGGTGCAGATTTTATTTTTTTGTTCGAGAGAAACCTCAACTGATTGAATCTTGTTGTAAAATTGGGTAAAAGTTGGAAATTGTGTCTCATTTCTTTTCCGCGGATGAGTTTGAGTAGCTTTTTGAAATGGAATAATTGCGCAAAACAATTTAAAACATTTTCGTGTCTCCACTTTAAGCCTTCCAATTTTGAAGAAATGTGCGAAAAAGAGAGGTGTTGGTTTTTTCACCCTTCTAATTAGCAATTCAAAACGGATTTATTGTTATACATTCTCAAAGATGCTGACACCCTGAAACCAAAACTTTGATAAATACTTATCAATTTTTATTGAGTCATCATTTTTTTTTTAATTAATGAGTTTGAAAATTGGCAATTAGGGGTAGCTAATGCGCGCTAAATTTACTTTTTTAAAACGCCTAGGACTAGCAAAAACTTAATACTGAAAAATCAGAAATCAGTTTATATTGAATCGAGGCGAGCGAATATGAACAAATCAATTTGAATGATATCGAATTGTTTTTGACACTGCCTGTGGGAGCAGGGGCAGGGGCGGATTTGGGGGTGAGGTTTAGGTATCCTTTATATACTATTTTGAACTACCCATTTTTGGTTGACAGACCCTTAAATTTTTCTAAAGGAAAAGGGCGCCGAAAAATGGCACCTTTTCTGTTAAAATTCTCAAAAAAGTGCCTAAAAACTTTATATTTTTGGCCTGTTGATTCAAAGTTTGGCCAAAACAGTTTTTTTATAGTGCTTTGGGGAAGATCGGAAAATCATTCTGGTCGACCTAAAAAAAAGGTCGTTAAAATTTTGAAAACTTTTTGAAAATTTCCCCCTCTCGAGAAGTCCTAGATCCGCCCCTGTGTGGTAGAGAACTTGAATACATTTCAAAAATCTAGTTCAGTAAAAAAAAAAAATTTAAAAAAAATCAGATTATTCAAAATTTTGCCCTCTGAGAATTCAAAATTTTAAAAAAATCAGAGCTTTCAAAATTTTGCCATCTTGCTGCTTTTCCTTCCCACAGATTGAAAATTTTCCAAGCGTGTGAGTGCAAAAGTTTGCCATCATAAGAACAGTCTTGCTGCTTTTTCTTCCGACATTTTTTTCTCGTACGAAAATTCTAAGTGAAAAAATTTCACTACGAGGCCAAACTGTGCTTTTTACGAATTGTATTCGGATTCCCCAACAAGGATGCTCCCTTTGTTTTTCTTTTGTTATTTTATTTTCTTTGATCGTTCCGACACAATTTTAACATATTTAAGGATTTGTCTCTGGAATCCAGGAACACTTTTGCCTCGTAGTGTTTTTTTTTGTCTGATTTTTGATTTTGTTTGATTTTTGTCTTATAGTTTTTCACGGTTCGAATATCCTTTGATTTGCTTGGTGTCATCCATGTCAAATTTGCTGATTGGAGACAACATTTTTTAAACCACAACAAGACTGCTCGTCTATTAGGGCAAAGCCCTGAATACTCCGACTGTACCTTGATTCGTAACGAATAGTTTTTGGGAAAAGAAAATATTGAATACCAAAGTGTGAAATTTTAAGTCGTAAAAAGTAAATACGAATACGACTGATTTGATTAGCTAGCCGCAATTCATATTGGAACAGTTTTGTTGTGCGGGATAAATTGGCCACGAATAAATAATTTGCGTTACGTTCTCAGCAATATGAAAAAATTATTCAAAGCGTGCATAATTTACTCCAGAACATGGCAAATTGGGCAATATTCAAACTCCCAGAAATTTACAAAATAAATCGGAGGTAAAATGTTTTTTTTTAAACATTTGAACTCAGGAAGTCGATATCTTGAATGGTGTATAAAAACTGTTGCCGAGAACTATTATTTCGATCGGCGAAAATTGACTAAAAAAATTTATAAAAAAAACCACATCGAGCATAAATATTCCGTTTTGTTTGAAAGTCGGAACAATAAAAAAAATCAACTCCCTGAATACATGATTGAGAAGATATTTCAACGGCAATTGTTTTGATTAACGTTGCACATTCGAGCTTGGCTACATATTGGACTAATTGATTTGCGCGTTGAAGCTTTTATACTTGACGAGCTGAAAGATTAACGCTAATTGATTGTTCATAAAAAATTGCGTCGCATTCAGTTTTTTTAAAACTAATTGAGGCCAGCAATTTTATACTATTTCCTTTTACGACTCAAACTTAACACTCGAATTCTCTTTATTTGCTGTTGGTGGACAAAGAAAAACAGTTCAAAATTTGAAAAAATTGAAAAGTTTGTCAGAACCAATTGAGAACAATTAAAAGGATCTTCCCTGATATCAGAACAGTTGGAAAATGATGACAGATGCCAAACCAGGGGCGGATCTAGGATTTTTTCGAGGGAGGGGCGGAATTTCAAAAAAGTTTCGAAAATTTTGACGACCTTTTTTTTTTTAGGTCGACCAAATTGCTTTTCCGAAAAAACAGGTCAAAAAAGCCGTTTTTAGGCACTTTTTGAAGAATTTTGACAAAAAAATCGCATTTTTTTGGCGCGCGCTCCCCCTCAAAGTTAGTATATATTGGCGCCGAAGGCGTCTTTAGAAAAATTTTAGGGTCGGTCGGCAAAAAAAATGGATTTCTTAAAAAGTACCAAAGGGGGGACCCTTTGGGTCGGCAGGGGGTCGAATACCTGAGGAAGGGGCGTCCAACCCCCCGCCCCCCCCCCCCTAAATCCACCCCTGTGCCAAACACAAAAATATCTACTTTTCTCTTTTTTTTTTCAAATTTCATAGAGGTTAAAGGGTGGTATGTATATTCAAAGACTCCTTCTAATACGATCAGCCTGATTTTTCAAATATTAAATTAAATTCATTTCTGGTTGAGAAGTTAATCACTGGGTTTACTTTTTTATATTGAATAGTTTTATTTGATCCAAAGTTTGTATGACTCACTGTTAAAAGGACAAAATTCTGAATACTGAATAAAAAATTGACTAATTTACTTATTTTGAGTAATTTGAAAAGTTATTACAACAAGATTAGTTTTCCTAATTTTCATTGGTATCGGTATCAACGGTGAATATTCTGGTTCTGGCTAGATAGAGGAGAAAAATAATTTTATCTTTTTCACCTGGTTCTTAATATAAAAAAAATTAAAATAAAAAATATATAGCCTGAACAAACAGTAAAGTCGAGATGGTACAGGAGACATGATCTTAAGCGTGAAGATTATAATAAATTCAGCCCAACATGATAGATTTTTTTTTATTTTGGCAAACTAATCAAAATCAATCTCTTTTCCGAGAGCGGTCAAATCTTAACCAAATTATGACCAAACTTTTTTCGGAGACAAACAAAGAGTAAGTACAATGGTCGATCTGGAAAAAGTTTATTAGGTCTTGATCATTTCCGCAGAAGTCGAGCAGAAAGTTGAATTCTGCTTTTTAAAAAATATATATTTAAGCCAACTGCTACTAAGGCCACTTATTCGTTGCTCGGGAAAAATTTCGCTCATTTTGATTCAATTGTCATCTGACATAATAGAGATAAAAGCCTGTTCTTTTTGTTCCGAATTTTCTAACCAAAGTAACGGAACATTTAAGCTCAGGCTGGGTTTTTTCTTCAGACAAATTTCGATTTTGAACTGTTTGACGGAATTTTTTTATCATTCAAAAAATATTTTTAACTTCTTGAGCTTAAATTTGAAAAGGTATTTCACCTGTGATCATTTTTTGGTAAAGTAATGTGGGTTTAAAGATTTGGAAGATTTGGGACAATTAAAGCGCGATACATTTTGCGCTAATAACGCGTAAGCGGAGATTTATTGTTCCGACTTTCGATACGAAAGTAACGGAATATTTGTGCTCGGGGTGGGTTTTTTTTCAGACAAATTTCGACTTTTTAACTAGCCATTTTTGACAGAAACTTTTTAAATCATTCAAAAGGTGTTGTTGTCCTGAGCTTAAATTTGAAAAGATATTTCACCTGTGATCATTTTTTGTAAAGTTATGAAGGTTTAAAGATTGCCTTTTTTGCCATTTTGACCAACTTGGGACAATTAACGCGCAATATCATTCGCGCTATTAACGCGTAAGCGGAGATTTAATCCGTCTTATAAATCGTTCCAAATTGGTTAAACGAAGCTTATTTGCCATAATTGATTTGTTACAAGGAACAAAATCTCTCTTTTTGTACTTTATATGGCGTGCTGGGGGATGATTTTCATAAAAAATTTCAAATTTTAGAAAAAAAATTTTCGTTTTACTTTATTTCATTTAATTTTTTTAATGTTATTACTGCTGCTCCATAACCTTAAAGGCAGTCGGGACATTCAGGGCTTCGCCCTGATACGAGCAGTCTTGTTCCATCTTAAAAATTGTTCCAATTTAGTTGAAGGAAGCTCATTTGAATAATTGATTTGTTACTAGGAGCAAAATCTATCAATTTGTACATTATATGGCGTAGAGGGTGATGATTTTTACAAAAATTTTAATTTTAATTTTACTTTAGTTTAAATATTTATAGTAATTACTGCTCCATATACCTTGAAAGGCAGTCGAAACATTCAAGGCTTCGCCTTGATACGAGCAGTTTTGTTTGGTTTTAAGATCCGATTAATTAGGCGTTAAGATTTTTAATCAGTCGTGAATAATCGGGCGCAAAGTTTTTATTGGACTAATACAGAAACATCAATCGTAGTAAAAAAAAACAAGTGTGCTGGTATATCAGAGCAAAGCCCTGAATACTTCGACTGTCACTTAATTCATATCGAATAGTTTTTGGGAGAATAAAATATTGAAAACCCATAAATTTTGGACAAAATCAAAATTTAAAATTTTAAGTCATACGAAATTATCACGACCAATTCAATTTGGAACAATTTTAACGTGGGGGATAAATCGCCACGCATAAATATTTCGCGTTATGCTCTCATCATTAGGAATAAATCCTTCAAAGCGCGCATAATTTAGTCCAGAACATGGCCTATTTGGCAATTGTCAAACCCTCAGAACTTTACAAAAAAATCTGAAATAAAATATCTTTTTTCAGATTTCAGAAAGTCGATATCTTCACTGGGGTAGAAAAAAATTTTGGAAAACTATTATTGAGGTCGGCGAAAACTGACACTGATCATAAATAAATAATACGAACACGCTATGAAAACATTATATCGCGCACTAATTATATCAAATAGACCAAATAGCAAATTTCAAAACCCTACAATTTTACAAAAATGAGGTTGTTCATTCATGCAAAAGTAAAACAGTGCCAAAAATCAATTGTAACCATCATTTTAAAAAATTTAGTGTTTTCGAAATCTCTGAATAATTTCTGCGAAGTTTTGTGAGCTTGTTTTTCTGAGTACTGCCTGAATACTGTAATGCTTTTTGATCAAAACAGCGGACCATTGGTATGAAAGTCTGAGCCAACAACTTTGCCGTGTTTACTTTTGTTCACCTTAGTTTTATGCCGCATTAAATAATATGGGCAAGTTTGTTTTTTAGCCTTGGCCGTATCGGGCTATTTCCAGTTTTTTCATTCGTTGTGATGCAAATATTTCCTGAAATTATCTTTCAATAAAAATTAATAACATTTACGTTTTGGCGCAGTTGTACTTCGGCAATGTTGGAAGGCCTGCAAACATAATCGCAAGTCAAAACTTTTAAATTTTGAGCTCAATGCAAAACAAGTTTTAGACCATAAGAAAATACTTGATCATTTAAAAAAAGTTTTAAAAAAATGGAACAAAACATCACGAAAACAAAATTTTGTCATATTATTTGAAAAACGCTACACTATTTTACTTAGAGGGAGATGTACTAAGTCAACTCTTCTATGTTTGTTTGAATATTGATAAAAATTCTCAAAAAGCAGCATGAAGGTGTTTAGAAATTTTAACCGATGCAGTAGACCGGATGGAATATAATTTGAGCACAGCAAAAAAGACTGTTGCTCTAAACTTTCATCCCTAGAGCATCTGACCTGCTGATAAAAGATGGGAAAAATGTTTCGACCACAGCTATTAAATTTCGAATGCATCAGTTTTCTTCTCAAAATGAGAAGTTGCACCTTGCAAGAATTTTTTTTAAAAGCAGGCCACAGGGACTAAACAAGGCCTGGATGTTCCGACTGTCACTTAATGTCAGACTATCTGTTGTAAGATAAAATTTTTGTTTCTTTTTAGGTATTTTTTTCTACCATTAAACTTCTTGGACGGTCCAAGAAACTTGGTGATAGAAAAAAAATACCTAAAAAGAAACAAAAATTTTCTCTTTCAACAAAAAGTCTAACCTTAAGTGTTAAAATTTGCAAAGTACAAAAGTAATACTTATGCTTATTCCTCTGAAGTTTGAATTTTTTTTTTCTTCTGATTTGTAGGTGATGCAATGCGCAGATTTAGTTCTTCGTTATCATAATCTGAAATTACATTTAACTTATGATTATCACATTAACTGAGTATTAGATCGCGTACGCTATTATGAAAAAATGAAAACAGCACTCGAAAAGATTTAAATAAATGGATCAGGGCGGATTTTCTCGAGGGGGGCGGATTTTCAAAAAAAAATTCGAAAATTTTGTCGACCTTTTTTTTTTTAGGTCGACCGAATTGATTTTTGAGCTCTCCCTAAGCATGGTTTAGTCCCTTTTTTGGCAACATGTTGTGCGCCGCAGGCAAAATTTGAAAAAACAGTCCAAAAAGGCGTTTTTAGGCACTTTTTGGAAAATTTTGACCAAAAAATTGCGTTTTTTCGGCGCGCGCTCCCCCCTCAAAAATAGAATATATTGGCGCCAAAGGCGCCTTTAGAAAAATTTTAGGGTTGGTTGACCAAAAATGGATTTCTTAAAAAGTACCAAAGGGGGACACTTAGGGTCGGCAGGGGGTCGAATCCTTGAAGAGAGGGCGTCCGCCCCCCGCCCCCCCCCCCCCCCTAAATCCGCCCCTGAAATGGATTATAATCCATTATAATCGATTAAAATGGATTATTTTTCTTTGGATAAATTTTTTTGAAAAAATCGAAAATAATTGATTATAATCGTTTATAATCGATTATATTGGGATTTTATTGTTTAAAAAACAACATGATGATAATCCATTTTCGATTGATTATAATTGATTATTTTTTCTATAGAGGCTGACAATGAAAATCCAATATAATCAATTATTATCCATGAAACTTCAGTGCGGGCGAGGATTGTTCTTAGTTCATGTATTCATCTAACTATCAGCTAGTGATTATTTCAATTCAGTCTTCAATCCAATATGAGTAGGGTCAAGTGTAATCAGATATGGGAAGTTTAAAGTCATAGGTCGTGTTCAAATCATGTGTTCATTAGTCGACAAGGTGTATGAGATCATTGTTCTCTCCGTGCACTTCCTTCTCCAAGTGGCCATACATTTGACAGAGAGTGCAAGAACAACAGAAGTAGCCCAGAACACAATCCTCACCTCCATTTCCGTAGATATTCCTCTGAAGTCGCATTCGGTACCTTTCATAAGGTGCAAGGTAAATAAGACGACAAAATATTAAGACATCAAATGAGTGCTAAGATGTTTTAAATGAACAGTTGGAATTATAAGACTGTTTATATATCTCAAAAATACAATTGGTTAATTGTGTGAAACGTCATTCCTAAAATCGTCTTATTTGCCGGACACCACCTCATAAACCCAATTAGGAGTCTCATCACCACGAAGCAAAGATATCCCCCGACGAACAGAAAAACCCAGCTCATTGACTGTAGCCGGATCTTTTCCAGTCTCCCTCTTTCTAATTTTTATTTACCGACGTTCAGTTTTTGTTTAAAAATGTGTAATTAAAAAATCTATTGTGTAAAATAAAAATTGCGAGCATAACCAAATGTGTTGTGGTTTGTACAGTTAATTTTAAAAAATAGCTCATGTTTTTGACCTCATATGTGAAATACTTCAATTTACTAAAAACTGCGAACAAAAATTAGTTAACCAAGATTTTAAAAACAGCCAAATGTACTAATTGCCACCTCGTTAATTTCTGAAATCTCGAAATTAACTCCTAAAATCCAAAAAATTTTAAATAAAAGGTAAATTTTTTTAATTCAAACTTGGGTAGAAAATTGATAAAAAAATCTAAAAAATACTTTTTTACCATTTTTTTTCACATATTCTCTATATTCAACGTCTCGTTTTTTTTCGAAAAAATACCAAATGATCTGCCTCATTTTAATTTTGAACGCCGCAGACGCGTATTAGAAGAACGCGGTATATCGGCCGGAAATTATCTCAACATTGCCTAGTTTTACAGAAAGACTGCTTGCCCTGAAACGCTGAATCTAAAACAGGCGATTAGCGTGTCGCAACTCAATTTGGATAAATTTCATAGTGCGGCATAATGAGTTAAGACTGGAGTGTAACTCATAGAGTAATTTCGGATAGGGTACACCGTCTGCTCGTCACGCTATCTTATTTTCGGCCGGATAGATTCGTGCAACTTCTTAGTCTAATACCGATCCTAATCTTACTCTTATACTATCTAGTCTCAGGTTGTTTAACTAGTCTCTGCTAGGCTCAATAGATCTAGGGTATACTGGTTTATTGCGGCTGCTGAAGTGCTCGGGAGAGTCCAACTAATTTCTAAGTTAAATTCAAATCTCTCTGGTGCTGAAATTACAAGTAACTTCAGCACTTACAAATAAGTGGGTTGTTAGTTAGATGGATCATGATTGGTTAATATTAAATACTTTACATTGGTAAAACATTTAATTTATCCAATCATAAAATATAGTTTAGATCAGGTTCCACCCATCCGGGTTTTACAGAGTTTTTTAGAACAGTTCTTTTGTAGTTCAAGGATGGATGATGGACGTTGGTATTTGGCGAACATCATTTTTCTTTTGTTTCCTTTTTGTTAAGGAAGTTCCAGGGATCTGGAATTGAGGACACAAGACGTTGTGTTCTTCTTGTGACAACGACTGAGTCTCTGCAACAGCATCAATTCTGGTTTCAGAATGGTTGGCTATGTCAGGTTTTTCTGTTCTTCGGAGAGAACTTCTTTTGTGTTTGATCTAGCTCGGGAATGGCGTGGAGATTGTGCGTGGAGGGGATGCCTGGTTACTCGGATCTGTACGTATACTTGAACATCGAGGTGGTCATTGGTCTAGTTCAATGAAGTCCTTTTCTGCGAGGTCAAGTCGTACTCTAAATCCTTTGAGTTGTGATTGTGAGCGGCATATCGATTATAGTTGGTCATTCTCTCTCGAGTGTAGTGAGGTCGTCTTGTCTTTTGATGTTCGTCCTTGGTGTTGTATTCTGATCTATATATTGCATCATGTGATTTTACATTTTATAAAACTTTTATTAATTTAATATTTTTTAATTATGATTTTAGTTAGTTGTTTTCACAAAAGCTTTTTGTTTTAGTTCGGTTATTTTGAAGAGTTACTCACCCTTGAGTAGCTCTTATTAAAAATAAAGGTGTGGTCACAAAGCGTGGATGTAGCACGGTGGGTTAGGCCGGCTATAGAGCATGCTCAGGACGTCCTTTCCTGGTGGGTTAGGCCAGGTGTGGGAGTATGATTTCATGCGGTTTTTATGAGGGGTCCTGTTATGTGACAACATTTTATGTTGGGTTTGTTGTGGTTTTACTTATGTTTTGTTGGTTATGTACTTTTTCCAAAAAGCAAATTGTTTGTGGTATGGGTTTGTCTTTTGACTTTTTTGTGTTTTATTATTTCTTTCTAAGACTTTGTAATAGTCTTCAAAAGAATAAATTATCCAGTTTTAAACTGGGTTAATCCGGTTTGGGTACCGTTGGTTTCCTTTTCTTAGTCATGCTGTTATTTTATGATTTGTGGTATTTAGTAAGCTGCGTTGGTTAGTTTTGTTTAGTATATGATTCCTTTCCAACCGGGTTAAAGGAAAGTTTGAAACTTGTTATTATTTGTTAGAGTTGTTGAGTGTGAAAACTTGAAACTGAAATTCATTATTTTAAACAATTCTTCGTGGGCGAGCTGTGCGAGTGTGGATAGAATTTCTGTGCGAATGAATGAAAATATCAAAAGGTTAGTACTGCAATTGCATTTTATTAATTTACTGCATAGAATTTGGAAATTTACTGCTAGTAATGGGGGAATTTTAAGATACAAATTTTCATCATATGTAGATTTACTGCTTTTAGGGGAAAATTTTATAAATTAATTTACTGCATTGGTATTATATTTATTTAATTGTTGGTGCAAAAGTTAAATAGGGTTTTAAATAGTTTTGAAGAAGTTTGCTATTTTTTATTTTTCTTTTGTGAATTTTTCAGATGATTGAAGATGAAGGCTAAAAATCTAAAGAAAACATGAATAAGGAATGGTGAGTTTTTCAATATTTTAATTAGTTAGTAATATTCATTTAGTTCATACTTACCTGTTAGTCGTCGGGGAAAAAACCGTGGGGGAAGATATCGTGAATTAGTTCTGAAGTTGTTAGTAGTTTAGCTAAGATGCGGATGATATTTTTAGTTTGAAGTAGTGGCCAAAGCAATTGAAGTGCCTTAATAGTGGTTAGTTCTTCAGTGCCTACTGCAAACTCATAAGGTGTGTTTTGGATTAAGTTATATAACTTGTGGTTAAATTTAGTGTTGTGGATGAATTCTAAAATGGGGATTTCTATAGGCTGTACAAACTCGTGCGGGATAAGGAAGGGTCGGGATTCTTCTGCGTTGAAGGTCTTGGTGATGGGGCAGAAAATATACATTTGGGTTATGGGGTCATAATTACGAAGAATACCATGAAGGTTAGTATTTTTAATACAATATGTGAAATTTAGGAAATACGGTGAAGTGTATTTTGAATTGATGAATTGAAAGCGATGGTGTGGTTGTCTAGAGGGTGTGTGGAGGTCAAAGTGATTTTGGATGAAACGATAGTAACTGTATGTATGTGTTTGTTTAGTTCGCAACATAATATCGTGTGAGCAGTGTAAATCTCTTTCGTGTGGTGCAAGGAAATGAAAGGTTAGTGAAAAGATTTGGAAGCGTTCTTTAAAACTTTCGTACGCTTGTGTGCTTGTTAGTGCTTCTGAAATAATGTGATCAAACTTTCGGTCGAAGATGTTTAGTGTAAATACATATGGTGTCTTGATGAAAAATTTCTCGGTGATTTGTGGGTTAGCGAAGCGATCGTCGTCTAAGAATTGATCTTGGTTAGCTCTGATGATGTTGTGATCATAGTATTCTAGTGTGTATTCGTTAGCTCTAGGTGCAGTGTGTATTTTTAGTGATTTTTTATATCCAACGTAAGTAAATTGTCTAGCGGTGAGTGGTGTAGTTAGTCGATATAGCATGTCTTTGTTTCGGTCTATATCAATGGATGTGTTAGTTAAAGGTAAGCAAAGAGGGTTAGTGAAATGATAGTATGAGGTCCAAGAGAGAGTGGGCATTAAAACGTATTCGTCTACAAAGTTGCGTGTTTCGTTAGCGTCATGAGGGGTGTTTAAGGTGTATTGTGGAAATGAGGGTAAAGTGATGGCTAAAAATTCTCTAGTGTTAGTATGTTGGGGGTGGTTGATGTATTCTCGGGCTGTTCCTGGTTTTGCTGGGAAAGGATGGTTGGGGAACTTTCTTTTAAAAGTGCGATAAGCTCTATTAGTGTTGAGTGAGGATTCAGTTGATGTGGATGATGGTGCTAATGATTCGGTATAATTTGAAGAGGGTGTAGGGGGATTGGATGAATTTGTAGTGGAGGAGATTTGGTTTATGGTCGGGGTGTTAAGGTGGTAGGGTTGTTGTTGGAGGGTAATAAAATTGTCTAGCTCTGGGGAGATTCGGGGGGTGTCTGGAGATGATTGGTCAGAATGGTATGAGGAGTAGGTTGGGGTAACTTGGGAAGCATAAGAGGGTGTAGGAGTGATTGGGTCAGGGTTATTTGATAATATGGGTTGAAAAGGAGGTTGAGAAAAATGAGAAGGGTTATGAAAATTATTGGATGGAGATGGTTCTGAGTCGGCAAATTCGTCGGGGGTTTCAATATTCGGGTTATTTAGCTGTGAAATGGAGTATAAAACTGAAATTTGTGAGTTAGTGTCGGAATTCATGCCTGATGTTACATTGCTAGATGGAAAATCGGGTGGCGGAAAAGCAAAAAGTGGTATTATTGGGATTGAAGAGGTAAGGTTGGTTGGATGGGAATTTGATCGATGGAGTGATCCAAGTTGGCGGCTCATCGTGGGCTAAAAAAATTATTATTTTGAGATTGAAAAGCGGTGGTATGGGGCTGTTCAATAATTTGTTCATAAGTATTATCATCTTGTGATGGATGTGTCATTATATGTTGGACGGGACTTTGTGATGTGGTGAGTCGAAAATTTGGATTATGTGTGATTGCTAAATTTCTAAAATTTCGCGGGGCTAGGGATAGTGGATGGTTATTTGGTAGGGGTGGTAATTGTGGTGCCGTTGGCTGTGTGTCGACATTGTTATGTTCTTCGTCGTATGTATTTTGTCGTGTTGTTATTTTTGTGTTATATTCTTTTATTTGTGCGTCTAAAAGAATTTTGTTTATAGATGTGGAAAAAATTCCAAAAAATCCTGCAAAGAGTATGCGTGCTACGCTTGCTTGTCTGTTTACTTGTGTGTGTATAGCACATGTATTGTAGATTCCTTTTAAGAGTGAGAAAAGAAATCCAATAAAGTTAAACATTGCGTATAAAATAGTCAATTTTTCTAAGATGTAGTAGGGCCATCCTAGAAAATCTAGGATCTCATTTTTGAGTGTAACAAAGCTAAAAATGTTAATTGGTGATATATCTTGGGGACGGTATTTTTCGCCGTTTAGATATATATAATCTTTTATGTCTTTAAAATATCCGCTATAGTCTTGCGTGTAGATATCGGCAAATCCTGCGGTTTCTGCAAGTTTGCGTAAGTTTTGGTCTATTGATTGTCTTTGTATAGTGTCCATTTGTGTTAATAATTCTTGGAATTGTTGTGTTCTAATGTGATGTTGAATATCTGATTTTGAATAGATTCCTATTGATTGTAAGTCTATATTTGGGTTTCGAGCAATAGCGCGAATGCTTTCTGGTGAAAATTTTTTGAGTGATTGCATTAATGTGGGATATGGAGTGAGAAGATAATATTTGTTTTCATCAGGGTTTAGTTGTACTACATTGTGGCTATTTTCTGATCCACATGGGACTGCGGTATCCCAGAAATATGTTCTTCGTGAAAGTGTATCCACGAAATGTACTTTATTCTTATAAAAGATAGGAATTCTTTTATAACATCGTTTATCTTCAAAAACGTATAGTGGTGATACTTTTTTAGTACAAGTATAAAACCATAAGATGTTTCCTTCGTAGTCTAAAAAATTTGATCTATTTCCTGATAATAAGTATCCTGCGTAGGGTATTTTTAATACTGCTAGTGCAAGTGATTGTAGTATTTGTGTTCGTTCTAATTCGCATAGTTGATGTAGTGTTTCTAATTCAGAGAGTGACATTTCTTGAAAAATGCGGCTAATTGTATAGTCTAGTTTCATATCCAAATGAATATCATAGTGGATATTACCAAAATATGTAGTATTCATTAGTGATAATTCTTGTAAGCGTGTGCTTCTGGTGTCATAAGGTTTTAGATGTCCACCAGGTTGTCCGTTGCTTTTTTCAAAATTAACTGGTATATAGGATGTTCCTTCGTTTAGAGGATGACCTGTGGCGTATGGGTCGATTTTTACTTTACCAGTGGTCATGTCGAATCCTTTTTCATATTCAACTAATATTTCAGAGTATTGTGTTCTGTGAAGTGGATTCCTGTATTTACATGCAAGTTCTGTTTCTTGATATATTTGAAAACGTGTCAATTTATTTTCTATATTGTCTATGTTTCGAAAATCGGAACTTAGTTTGCGTGATGGATGGACTTGTTCATATGGAATTGATTGTATGAAATATTTTTCGTGAAATTTTATCATACGAGCGTGTATTTTTGCTACTTGAAATGTTGTACATGTGTCTTCGGGGAACCAAACAATTGTTGCTTGTGTTCTCGTTGTAGGGTCGCAATATCCTTGATCATTTTTACAAGGTAGTCGGATTCCTTGATAGATCATTGTATTATCAGATAAATCTCGTGTGAGTTGTATTTTTTCGAGTTGTATTTTCCAATCGAAAAACATTATTTCTTGGTATCCTTTATTTTTTGTGTCTGCTTTGCAGTTTGATGGGTTATTTATACCAATGTGTGGTATCCAGTGTTTATCATGTAGGTCATAGGTTAATCGTCCGTGTGCGCCGTTATACGGGTATTTTTCGTCTAGTCTTATATGTCCTTGGTGTCTTTCAAGTTGTGATTGATGTACAGAGTCTGAAAAAACTTGAAAATTAACTAATTTTCTTTGGGAGTTTTTATTTTTTGTGATGTTTAGTCTAAGTAATTCATTTTTACAATCGTCGGGATTGAGATGTAAAAGACGTTCTATATTACTTTGGTAGAATGATTCATGGTCAAGTCGGTTTTTGTTTCCGTTCGAGACTTGTGAACAATGTACTTTCTTTTCGGAAAATGTTGCTGTGAATTTATAACCTGTAACTGTTGTTGCTCGGGCTTTTGAATAGAGTGTTGCTATTATATCTGTGGTTTCTATAGCTTGTGGTTCTGTTTCACATTGTGATACCTGATTGATTGCATATTTATGTAGTGTTTTTTGTTCATTTTCTTCGCAATCGTAATGTGTTACTAATAAATCTTGTGGTCCTGTACGAGGGGAAGGGTTTATATTTTGATTTGAGGTTATTAGAAAAAGGGTTTGGAGAAAAATTAATAATTTTAGAATATACATGTGTATGATAATCCTGAGTATGGATTATAAAATGTAATGTAACCAATTGTGTTTTTAGTGTATCTGTCGTATTTGTATATTACTTCAGTAGTTATAAACGGTGGTGGTAGTGATTGAGCTGTTATGTTAGGTGGATTTAATGGGTAGGGATGTTGGGTAATATTATTTAACTTAACTGTGATTTCAAATTTTAATTGTAAACTGTTTTGTTGGAGTATTTGAATATTGTGATCACGGATATCGTTGTGAATATCTTGGCGATATTGTAATCTATTAAGTGCCCAGTTATGAAGGCGGTTACTTTCTTGATGTTGTCCAAATAGTGGTGGAGGTGCTGTGAATGTATTCCAATCTAATCTTAAAGGAATATTTATTGATGATTGTTCTCGATATCTGGCGTCGAGATTATTTGGAAAATTTAAGTTAAAGGGTAGTGGTGAAAATTGACTTATTGATGGTGTTGATGGTAGTGATAATGTTTCTGGTAGTGATGAGGATGTTGTTGTATCCGTAGAAATATCTATGGGGTCATTGACTAAATTTGGTTCACCTTGTGTGAATGAATTTGTAGTCCAATATGGCAGTCGTGATGTTAGGTTTGGGGGGTTAAAGGGATTTTCACGTATCTGTTCAGATGTTGGTGTTGAACCTAAGTAGTCTGAAGGTAGACTTGAAGTGCTTCGTTGTGAAAAAAGTGTAGGAGTTTCTGGTGTGATACCAGTGGTGTTTTCTGGAGTGGTTTGTGTTGGGGATTGAGGTATATCAAAATGAACTCGGGGAGTTTGAAAATTTCTATTTCGTCGAGGATGTATAATTTGTCTATTTATTTCTGCTGTGTTTTGGTTTTGACTAAGGTTTCGTATTCTACTTAGTTCTTGTGGTAGTGTTGGGTAAAGATTATATGTTGGTTCACTTAGGGATGCTTGTCGTTGAACTGGTTCTAGTGGTTCAGATAAACGAGCGTGCCTTTCTTCAAAGGTGTATGGATTGTCTTGAAAAGAAATTCGTGTAGATGTTTGAGGGTTTTGAGTAGTTGAAGGTGGTGTTGGATTATCTTGGGATGATGTCGGTGAAGACTGATTCTGTGACTGTTGGGTAGCAATTTTTGATGGATTTTTAAATTGTTACTTTAGTGAGAGGGTTTATGTTTATTATAATATTCTTCTAAAAAAAGAATTAGAAAAATTGTTGCTAGGGCAAATGTAATGATTGCTTTCTTTATACATTTACATATTGTCAAAATGAGGGATGATAGAAATGTTATGAAAATTACAAACAATAAAAAAATATCAGTTCTACTGAAAATTGTTCGTATCATTTAGACAAGTTGTTAAAATCGTACCTGTGGATATATTCAAGGGTTTTGGAAAGTTGGAGGAATAGTTCAATTATTGTGTAGAAAATTAAAAAAATGTTACAAAAAATTATTATGATTATTAGAAAAGATTCGATGATATCAAAAAGAAAGATTATAAAGACTTGAAGTATTGAAAAAAAATGTTTAAAATTGATAAATATTTGAGCGACTGTTTGAGAGAAAAGCATTTAAGAAATGATCTCTTTGTCGAATATTTTTTGCTGTTTGAGGCGATTTTCTAGTGTGGTCGAATTATTTATTAGTTTTTTGACAAGTGGGTTGAGTTTCGTAAAAAATTGTTGGGGGCAATTTTCATGGTGACTGGGAGGTCGTCTTTTTCTTTATTTTTGTTTGTCAAATGATCCGGGGTATGGTGAGATTTTTATACTTTAGGCTAATTAAAATCTTCATTTTGTGACTTTAGGCTAAGTTATCAAATTTGTTTTGGGGGTATTCGTGGTCTGAGTTGGGGAAATATTGTTGATCTTTGGGTTATTAGATAAGGGAGGGGTACGGTATTATGGTGATATTTATTTTAGCTGTCAAGTTGGAGTGGTTTGCTTATTTTTGACCTGGAGGTTGTAAAGTTATAGTTAGAGATGTGCCTGGAGTTCTAGATTATTCGTCTAATTGATCTTAGTTTGAGTTAGAGAAAGTGGCGGATTGGATGAATCCTATTGGTCTATTTTGAACTAGAATTATTGCGTACTTGTGAGCATGTTATTTTGAAAAATGGAAATGAAAAATGTTACGGAGGTTTCAAGATTGTGAAGTATAAAATTTTAAAATTACTTTTTAAATTCTACTTTCTTTAATATTTTAGATTGGGGGATGAACATTTTGTAGTTTTTACGTGGTTGATTTCGGAGTCTTGTTGTCTTTCTATGTTCTGATTTGTCTATTTCTTCTTGGGGTATTATTTGTTCTGTCATTTTTCTATTTTTTCTTTGTTTTGGAGATTCTTTATGGTTTTGTGTATTGTTTTTGGTAGCGATTGGTTTTGTGTTTTGATTTTCGGTGGGGTTATCATTTTGTTCTGTGTTTTTCAGATGTGGTTCGTTTTGAATAATTTTTAATCCTGTGAAAGAATATAATTGGGTTAATTCGCGGAGTGCGTATTCTTTTGGGTAATAAGGTAATAGGTTGTTTCGATGCTGAACGATTTCTTTTTTGTTTGAGTCGATAATTTTATATGTGACATCTGTGGGTTTTGCAATTATTTGATAGGGTCCTTTTCGGAGGGGTTGTAATTTTTTAGAAATTCCTTTTTGAGTATTAAAATTAGGTATTAAAACAAATGTTCCAATTTTTAAAGCGGAAGCTGGTGTAAAACGTGAATTGATTTGTTCATTTATGTTTTGTCTTTGTAATAACTTTTTCGTTATTTTTTGGTAAATTTCATTGTGTTTCTTATCTCTATTTAAAATCCATTCGGTGTGTGTACCGGAGGCTAATTTAAGGATTTGTGGGTGATGAAAATGATCTTCATCGTGCGTATGTAATGGTAGGTTATAACAAATTGAGTCTTTATTTGGTTGACAATAACCTTGTGCGTTTTTATGGGAATTTGCTGTAAACATTATTGGTTTGCGTGGCTTTTGGTTGAAAACCATTTCGTATGGTGACATTCCTAAAGTTGTCGTGATTTGTGAATTATATGCTAATGGAAATAATTTTACATCTGCTGACCATTCGGTATATTTGGTATCATTTCCGTTGATGATACATCTAAGATATTCTTGTAGTGAACGGTTCATACCTTCGACTAAGCCGTTTGTCCAAGGTGCATGAGATGTACGTGGTTTGTGTTTAATGTTGTATAAATGACATAGTGTTATTATTTCATTATTTATGAATTCTGTACCATTGTCTGTGACTAAAATTTCTGGTAGTCCAAATTTTGCTATCCAGAGTTCATAAAGTGTTGTGTATGCGTAATAAGCGTTACAATGTGGTACTGGGTTAAGTGCTACATAATGTGTAAATGCGTCAACAATTACCATAATGTAGGAGTTTCCTTCTGATGAGGGTGAAATTGGTCCTTTAGTATCAAATGAGATACGATGATTAAAGTATAAACTTTGTCCTTTAAAATCTTGTTTTTGTGCTATTTGTTTTTGATTTGGGTAAGGTTTATTTAATTGACATACTATACAATCATTGCATAGTACTTTTATCCAAATTGGTGCATTTGGGAAGTAAAAATTTTGTATAAAATTTGAATATGTTTTCTCTGATCCAGAGTGTCCTTTAATGTTTTGTGTATGTGAAATATTAAAAGCTATAAGAATCATACTTATAGGGAGACAGGGAACTGTAGATTCATTAAGGTTGTACTCTAAAAGGTCTGTATTTTCGTTAATTGTTGTATTGTTAAACTTGCGAAAGTATCGGAGGAGTGTTTTGTTTCCTAGAATGGTTGAATCTGCTTTGATAGGTTTAGTTTTATATTTGTGCCATGATTTTAGTTGTCGAATTACTGGGTCAAGGTTTTGATATTGTTTCAGTGTTGAAATTGTAATTGTTTCTGTTGGGGGGAGAAAAATGTTTTCGATTTCTAATTTAGATAATGGTATTGTATCAAGTGGGTCGTGAAGGTCAAAAACTTGATTTATTGTGTATTTTGAATCATTTGTTTGTGGTCCTGATAAATTTATTTTATCAGTTAAATCTTCTTTTTCAATTAGTGGAAAATGGTCTTTTTTAGGTAGGTGTTGTTTTGTTCGTTTTTGTTGGGTGTTATTTTTTATCCATTGAGAATATGGAATTGGTTTAAAAGTTGATGTTCCAAGTAGGTCAACTTCATAATGATTATTTTGACAATCTAAATAAAGTGGGAAATGTTGTAATTTATTTATTTGTGATTGTTCAATATCAGTTTTTACTGCATATTTGCATTCTAATCGAGGTGATGTTTCGTTTTCTGCAAGGTAGAATTTTATATTTTTGGGTATTTCAACTGTTGTTTTTCGTGTAAGTAATTCAGGTGGTGTATTTCGACTTAAGGTGTCTGGTAATGCAAGATTTTTTCCTGCAGTCCAAACTATATGTAAGTTTGGAAATTTCATTAGAATTAGTTGAAATCTGTAAACTCGGTGGTTTGGGTTAGATTTCTGTGTAAAAAGAAAGATGATTGGTTTGTGGTCTGTGAACAAAACTGTGGGATGTTTTGATCCAAGTATCAGAAATTCATATTCTGTAATTGTATATATTATGGCTGTACATTCTCTCATTAGAGTTGAGAGTGGTAGCTCTGCTTGAGTGAATAATCGAGAATTTGCTGATATGAGGTTCATTTTATTTGTACCATTATGTGATTGTAATAATGCTGCGCCGATGCCAAAGTTCGAAGCATCGCACATTGCATAAAATGGTTGATCAGGGTCTGGAATTGTGTTTGAAATTTGTTCAGTTAAAAGTTTCTTTATTTCTTCGAATCGTGTTTGATGTTCTGTATTCCATTCAAAGTTGTTTTGTTGTCTAAGGATGTTATAAAATGGTCGTAGTTATAATTGCATTTTATAAACATATTTACTTAAAAAGTTTAACATTCCAAGGAACTCTTGGATTTTCTTTTTATTTGTTGGTGGTTGAAGTTTTTGAATAGCGTCAATGCGTGATTTCAGTGGAGTGATTGTTTTTCTTTCTATATTATGTCCTAAGAATTTAACTCTAGTCAAAAAGAAGTGTGATTTATCGGGGGCGGCCTTCAGATTTTCGTTCTGAAGTATTTGGTGATATGTTTCTAAAACTTTGAACATTTCGTCTTTTGTTTGTGATTGCATAAAAACATCGTCTAAATAGGTGATTGCGTTTTTCTTGAGTATTAGTGGTCTAAAAATTTTGCTCATAAAGGCTGAAAATGCTGCTGGTCCTATGGATATTCCATAGAATAAGCGGTTGAATTCATATTGTTGGTTTCCGATAACAAATTGTGTTAAACGTCGTGATTGTTCATCTAGTGGCATTTGATTGTATGCACTATTCATGTCGGCGGTTGTGAAGTATTTGCCGTTTATTTTTGTTAAAATAACTTGTATTGGTTCAATGGGCCAATTACATTTTGATTCATCTATGAGTGAATTGAGGTATCTAGCATCGAGAACGATTTTTAACGATTCTCCTTTAGCTAGAATGATAACGGGGTTGATGAATGTGTTGCCTTTTGGTTGTTCTTCTTTATTAACCGGTGATATAATGTTTTATTGCTCTAAAATATCGAGTAATCTGTTTACTTTATCATGTAAGTGAATTGGTACTTTACTTGCTCTTTGTTTTTTGAAAACTGCGTCTGGTTTTAATGGGAGATGTAGTGATGAACTGATTTTGCCAACATCGAATTTTGATGTTGCATAGACTGATGAATATTGAATTAGCTGTTTGGCTAACTTTTCAAATTCGTCTTGTGTTATTTGTGAATGTTGGAAATTAAACATTGTTAAAAATTTCTGTTGGTCCTCTGTGTAGTTACTGATGTTGAATGTAGGTTTGAAATATGGAGTTTTTGTGAAATAATCCGTATTTCTGTTTTCGTTACTTATTATATTATTTATAGATAATTCTTCATTAAGAATTGTAGATTGGCAAATATCTAGTAATTGGAGTATATTATTTACGCGATAGGCTTTTTCGTGTATTGGTGATATTGTTGCGTTGGTTTCACAATATCCTAAAAGTCCTAATGGTAATGTTACTTGGTAAGGTGTGTTGTTATAGACATGTAAGGAGATGATATCTGAATTCGAATTTTTCAAATATTTTATTGAAGAGATTGTGATTTTGAAAAATTTATGAATCGGTTTGAATTCAAAATCTGACATATAAAATTTTTGTTTGTTTTGTGCTTTATCATATTGGTGAACTTGTTTGATTGAAAAATTATAGATGTTTCCTGATAGTGGTTTCAGGTGTTTTCTTTGTTGGTTAAATATCGGATAAAATTTTGAAAAGAATGGTGGTTGTTTATTCAATCTTTGAAAAAATGTTAAGGATGTTTCTTTTGTTTTTGTATATTTATCTTTGATTAATATTTTACTATTTAGTATGTTAATTGTTGGTATATACTTTGAAATAAATGGTATTCCAATGATATTATATTTAATATCGGTGATATGGAATATTTGTTTAAATGGCTTATTTAAAATTTTACTTTGTTCCATTGTTCTGGTAGGGAGGAGAAATAATTGGATTTTTCCGTAGTTTATCAATGTTGATCCTTGTGCTGTCGCTAGTTTGCTGGAGGTTTCAAGAGGTGTTAGCTTTGGGTGTAAGATTTTTATTTCATTCCATGTGGGAATGTTTATTATGTTTGATTCTGCTCCTGAATCAATTAAAAAATCTATTTCAAGGTCTGGTGGTTGAAATTCTTTATTTCTTGGGCTTTCTAAGAGAAATGGTATTGTCCAAATTTTTTCTTTGGGTTGTTCTTTTTGTATATTTTGATAAATGTGGTTTGTATTCAAGCATTTTGTTTTGGTATTTTTATTGGTTTGATTTGTAGTGTTTATCTCATTTGTTTCTTGCGTCGTTGGTGTGGAATTTATGGGTGTAGTGTAATGATTTTGAAGAATTTGTGATTGATTTTCATATATATGTGATGGAAAGGGTTGTTCATATATGACAGATTCATAGTCATTTTCGACTTTTATCATATTGATATCAAGAGTGTTTTCAGTATCACTTTCTGAATCTGATGATGTACAGTTTATTTGATTGAGTTGTAACGTATCAGTTACTGTGTCATCAATACCTGGAGGGTCTGATGTTGTTTCTGGGTTAGCTTGTACTTGATTGATTTGTCTTTGATGTTTAGGTGTACTGCTTCTGTGACGATTATTAGAGTTATTGTAGTGATTATTATTTCGGTGTGGTGATTGGGAATAATTTCGATAGCGATTATTATAACTTGGGTGTCGGTTTTGTGAATTATTTCGCGATCTGTTTTGGTAATTATTGTTTGGTCTGTTATAGTTCGATCTATTATATGAGTTATTCCTTGATCGGTTGTTCGGGTAATTCTGGTTTCGGTTGTTTGAATAACTTCTGTTTCGATTATAGGAGTAGTTTCTATTCCTATTGTATGATGAATTTCGTGATTGGTTGTTTGGATAATAGTTATTTCTTGATTGAGAATTAGATCTAGAAACAAATCGTTGTGTATTTGAATTTGATCTGGAGTAGTTATTTCGACTATTCGGTCTATTGTAGTGATTTTGTGATGAATTATACGTGTTTCTTCGTTCTGGTGATCTTCCTCTATAACTTGAGTTATATGGAGATTGATTTCTTGTATAGCTTGTATTGTTTGGGAGTGGTTTTCCTGAACTGTTGTTGCTGTATACATTTTTGTTTGGTAGGTTTTGATCTTTTTTCATGTATTGATAAAATGATTTATTTGGTTCTTTGTATTTTTGAGGTTTATTTTGACTATCTTGTTGTTTTTGTCTACATTCGGAAATACTATGTCCGTATCGTCGGCAATAATTACACCATTTTTTGAAAGATGGTTTGCCTTTAAAGTTCGGGTTCTTTTCGTAAATATTGAGTATTTCAGTGATTTTTTCAACGAGATCTGTTTCTGATTCTTGTATATTATTAATATTAGTGGGAGTCGTTTCAATTTTGTTAACGTATTGTAATTTCAGATTTTCCGTTTCTTCTAATTTCATTGTGATTTCTGCTTGTTCTAGTTTGTCTACTAGTTTTCTAAAATCTAAATCGGGTTCTCGAATTGAAGAAGGATGTGATGCTCTCTTTTTTATTGCTATTTTCCTTAATTGTGGTGTTAAGGTCATCATTAAGATTTCTGTCATCTTAGTGTTTTTATAGTCATGTGTATTTAGTGAATATGCTTTTCGAACTAGTGTTTCGATTCTTACTGCTATTTGCTTGATGGTTTCGTTTGGTAATCTGCGAATTTCATTACATAAAACTCTTTGTTGTTGTTTGTTTCTTTCGGAGTCAAACATTTTTGAAAATTCTTGTGTAAATCTTTTCCAGTTTGATTTTATTTCTTGAGGTAGTACTGAAAACCATTTTTGGGCTGCGCCATCTAAGGTTGTTTGTATCAACGCTGTGCGTCGATGTATCCAGTTTTGATGTAGTGGCGTGTTAATTGGTTCAGGTCCAATATTTAAAATTAAATTTGCTGTTACTGCATTTAAGTAATCTTCTACAGAGTATTCAGGGTCTGTTCCTGTGAAAACCATTAAGGGTTTATTTGATGTTATTGATGATCCACCCATAAGGTATGGATTCATTGTCATTTGTAATGATTCAGCTGCATTTGGCATTTGAGAAAAATTTGAAAGTTGGTTTCTTGTTATTTCATGTTGTTGAAGATAATACGGGAGTGGTATTTCATTTTGCATTTGTGATGGTTGATACGAGTGTGTAGTCATTGGATTTTGTTGTTGAATTGGTTGAAAAGATTGTATATTAATTGGATTTGGTTGTTGAATTGGTTGTTGATATTGTGCATCTATTGATTGTGGAGAAAAATTTCTATGGTTTGTACGTGTTTTCTGTATTCCTTGTCTACGATATTCTTGAGTATTTGGTGCAAATATATCTGGTTGTAAGAAATCTTCATCTGAGGATAAATAATCCATTTGATAAGATGTTTGTTTTTTATTTTTATTTTGTTGAAAAAATGGGTAATTTTCACTGCGATCCTGTGGAGGATTTGGTTGAAAATTTGTGGAATTATATTGGGCCGTTGGGTTATCCCAGTTTCGAGGTTTTGTATATTGATTAAAATTTCTTTGTGGTTTATAATTTGTTTTTGATGGATGTGTATAATTATAATTATGGTCTGCAAAGTTGTTTCTAGTGAATGTTTTGCGTGTTTTTGATGGTATTGTCATGGGTTTGTATGTTTGGTAATCCATATGTGAATATTTAGGGGCAACCGAAGGTTTAACGGTTGATTGTAAGGTTACCTGTGTTTGTGAAGGATTTGTATTTCTTGGTGTTGTTAAATTTGGGCGTATTGGTGAAATACTTTGTTGTGTAGTTGTTGTGTGTACAATTTCTTCATTTATGAAGTGTGATGGTGTCTGTATATCTTGTTGAGTAAGATTCCTAGTTCCATTGAGGTTTTCATTGTGTATGACTGTAGAGTTTAAACTATTATTTTGTGTATCGGGTAAAAATGTATTATAGTTTAATGGTGTTGCATCAATTGTTAATGGTATTACTCTTACATAATCTCTTATGTAAGATATTGTACCTATTGCTTGACTTGAGATTGATTGTGGAAAGTTTATAAATACGGGATGAGACCATTCGGGGTCCCAAACATAATCTGATTGTTCTGTGATAGCTGTATCATCGTTCGAGTTTTGGGGTCTAAAATTTTTTCTTGCTTGTGCAATTAAATCAATATTGTGTGTAAAATAATCTATTATGAACCATGCTAAAATTTTTTGTAAATCGTGTTTGGTATGTTGTGAAACGTCGTCTTTCGTGAAATTTTCTTTAATGATGTTTAAATAACTAGAGAGTAGTGTGATTTCATGTCGTACTCTTAAATGTTTAGATGTTTCTGTCGGTGAGACATTTGTTAATGGGAGTTCATTTTCTAATATCGAAATATAACTATATATTAGTGCGAAAACTTCATTGGTGAAAATGGAGTTTGCTCTTTGTGAGTTATGGTATTGTATGCTTTTTATATATTCTGAAAAAACTTTTGAAAATTCTAAATCAAGGTCGTCTGTTTGAATAGTGTATGTTCTATTATTATGGTTTGGGGAAGTGAATTCTATAGAGTAGATTCCATATTGTTGTGTTATGTTGCATATATCTTTTAGATAGTGATCTATGATTTGTCTTTTGATTTTTACATCGGGGAACTCTGTTTTACATGGACTGATTCCGGGTTCAAATAAATTTACGAGTAAATTTTGACAAAATATGTGTTGTCCTCTATCAGTATCTGCATCTACTATAAAAGGAAAGATTTCATCATCATCTGGAGTTTCGTCACCTGGGGTGTGCGTTGAACTCATTTTTTCGTTCGATGACTGTTAATATGTAATTATTAATGTGTCGAATTGGTTGATTCCAGTTGTATAGATGTACTGGTTTGTGTTTATACTGCTTTTTTATTCTTCTTTTTCCTCTTTGTGATGAATTTGAAGTTGTTTCTGAGTCAGAAAAATATAATTGATCGTGTTGTGGGTAATTTTTATCTATTGATTCTTTTAGTTTGTAGAGTTCGTCTAAACTGTTGGTTTCTGATTCTGAAAATGCGTTTCGATTTTTTGAAAATCTTTTTCGTGTTATTTGTCTTTGTTTAGTGATTATTTTTCTCTTTAGTGTTTGTCGTTTTGTTCGAATGTATCCAACTGTTTGTGTATGAGGTGTGATTACAAGGTCGTATTTTTTGTTATCTATTTCACAATTGTGTAAAACGATTGTTTGTTTATTCCCTAGGTTTTTAAATGACATAAGGTTTAGGATGACGGGTGCAAAAGGTTGTTAAATGATTTCTATTTTCCTAAACTGTTAGTTCTTACGATTTTTTGGTTAGCTTAACCTGGGTCTATTTGTTTAGGGTTGGAGAGAAAAGTATATCGATTCCGAAGAATGATTTTTACTTTCTCGTGACTAGTATAAGCTAAGGTGTTAACTTACTTAATCTTACTTAGGGGTAGTGATTGTGTTCAAGGGTTGGAGAATAGTAAATCGATCCACAAGGTTCAGGTATAATTAGAACGCGAGTAGTTCGTTAGATACTATTTTAAACTTACTAAGTCTAAGATTTATCCTGGGTCTGGTAAGAGGGGGGATCAAGTGAAGGATGAATAACCGAAGTTCTTCACTGTTTATCCTAATTTGAATGATTAGTTTTGTTTAAAAATTTCTATTAGTCTTGGGTCTTTAGAAAGGGTTGGGTAGTGAATCGACGTTTGAGGTCGTTAGACACTAATTAAGTGGGTGGGGGAGAACAAAGTTGTTCTGTTTGATCCAAGGATAAGCCTTGATGATCAAATTTAAAATGTAATGAAGTAGAAAATGATTTAAGATCCAAGGATAAGCCTTGATGATCTGGTTTTAAAATTAAGTGACTTTAAGTTTTAATGAGGTTTTAAATTTGTGTAAAGGAAAGATTTAGTATTTTATGATATTAGTGAGTTGATGATTGCTGTTATGTTTTAGGTGATGAAGCTGGAACAACAGGATGATTTATGATTACTAACCATTTATTGTCATGCTACTAATTTTTATTTTTATTTTCCAATAAATATTTTTCAAACATGTTTTGTATAATACTGCAGAATTTTAGGAAAACGATCTTAGATCTTTTTATCAATCGTTATTGTATAATATTAATTTTGTTTAGCGCCTGAAATGATTTTGAAGATTTACTTCAAGGTTTTATGTTTGCAAATGGAAATCTAAATTCATTGCAAGTAGTATTCGAAATATAAAAGTTTGTTCTGGCTTTTGCCGAACTATCATGTAACTATACGGCAAGTTTCTACTTTGTCGTATGTCGTCTTTGGTTCGATGTCTTCTTCCAATTCCGGGTAGTTCTATTATGGTTCGGAATATTGGCTCGGATCTATTGAGTCGGAGAGACATTTCAATTAAATTATTGTCGTATAACATTTTGTAAATGTTTTTGTCTAATTTCTAATCTAATTTTGGTTAATTCTAATCTAATAAGGTCTTGTTCGAGACTTATGGTCGCACCAGATGAGTTAAGACTGGAGTGTAACTCATAGAGTAATTTCGGATAGGGTACACCGTCTGCTCGTCACGCTATCTTATTTTCGGCCGGATAGATTCGTGCAACTTCTTAGTCTAATACCGATCCTAATCTTACTCTTATACTATCTAGTCTCAGGTTGTTTAACTAGTCTCTGCTAGGCTCAATAGATCTAGGGTATACTGGTTTATTGCGGCTGCTGAAGTGCTCGGGAGAGTCCAACTAATTTCTAAGTTAAATTCAAATCTCTCTGGTGCTGAAATTACAAGTAACTTCAGCACTTACAAATAAGTGGGTTGTTAGTTAGATGGATCATGATTGGTTAATATTAAATACTTTACATTGGTAAAACATTTAATTTATCCAATCATAAAATATAGTTTAGATCAGGTTCCAATAAGCTTTTCTGGAAAGGAATCGAAATGTTCAAAACTGAACGTATGAGACTGATTTTTTGAAATTTGTTGATTGTTTCATTGATAGTTATGGTACTGTAAATAGTGAGCGTGTCAATTTTTCTTTCAATAATTGAATATTTGTTTATAAAAACCTTCTCAAAATTGATTTTATTCAAAATCAAAAAATTTTTTAACGAATAAATTTGTAATTTTCAGCACATGTGCAAAAATTAACTCAGAGTTTTTTTGCAAGATGCAAAATTAGATTTGCAAAAGTTTAATTAAAACTTTTACAAAATACAAAATTTGTTTTGTTTTTTTTTAACAGATATGTTAAGTTTTTTATAAAATTTTTGTGTTAGAAGCAATTTTTTTCGTAGTTTTTAGAAAACAAATGCAAAAATCTAATTTCTTTTTTCTATTGCATATGCGAAAAACGCATCATTTTAATGTAAACAACTTTACTTGCTGAAACTTTCTCAATTTTGATGATTTCTATGATAGAGTACTACTCCCTATCATAAAATTTTTTTTGATGTTTTTAATCAACATACACGCAAAAATCAGAACAAAGTAGTTCATAGATTTTAATTTTCAACAGTGCAAGAAAAATTTTTTGAAAATTTATAAAATGCGAAAAAATTTAATGAAGTTTTTTTTTCTATTTTCCGAGTATTTCTTTGATTTCATTTAACAAGTGTGCCAGAAATATTATAAAACTTTTTGCATGGTGCAAAAATTAATGCACATTTTTAACATGTTTGCAAAAATTGTGATAATGTTATTTGTCATGTGTGAAAAAAAATTGTGAAATTTTTACCTGATGCCATCTTTACAACAAAACTTAGTAAAAATATTTACCAATTGCATAATTAGTTTTCACAAAATTTTCCAACAAAATTTAAAAAAACTTTACCTTTGCAATATTTTAACAATTTTTCTATGACCTTATCTCCTTGTTCCCATCTCTTTAAAATAAAGTTACTAGATGCATTGAAATTAAATTACAAAATACAGGACAACAACCAAATAATTTAAAAGTCAAAGAGCTGTCAAGCAGCTGAGTTCTCAAAAATTTGCAAGTTCTCAAACTTTGCAAGTTGTCCATGTGGATCGCTGACTAGAGTTCTTGGCTCAGAGAACCCCTCATCCTCTTCGATGGTAATTGGGTTGTCCACAGATCCTTCTTCCCAGGGAAAGAGGAAATCGCCGAATGGTTGAGCCACATATCCAGAGTCAGGAGTTTCGGGCTAGTTCATTCCCACATGCTCAGCCACTTCATCCATAATTTGCTTGCCTTTCTCCAAGTTGGTTCTCTGTCATGAGTACTTGCGTTACATGATGTTCGTTGAAATACCTGTGCATCACCTCCATCACCATGTGCCATACTTAGATTGGGATGTCCATTAATGCCAGAAAAACTCCACAAACTGTTTCTCGCACTTGGATTTGTACTAAATCAGCCAAAAACTCTACCGAGAACATAAAATTGTTGTTTTGCACTGAGGAGATCATTTTGCGCAATTATTTGCGATGGAAATTGAATAAGTGAAAGATTCAGAGAAAAAACAAGATTTACAGTTGAGAGAGAAGTAGTTGACGGTAGTTAAATTGGAAATAAAATGATTATTAGTTAGGAGTGAGGGGTACCTTCAATTGGAACGTGTAAGTTTAACCATTTAGATTTGATTTTCCTTTTTTGGATTGTAGTCGTGTCCAATCAGATTCCAGCTTACTTTTATGGAAATCTTATATAAAAGTCGTGTCCAATCGGAAACAAAGTTCCATTTTTGGTACTATTTACAAAATGTCGTTTCCAATCACAAAATTGTTCAACTTTGTTCTGGTTGTCGTATCCGATCAGACAAAACTTTACCTTTTAAGGAATTAAATCGTTCACATGAGAAGAAATATACAAACAAAAATTGCGAAAAAAATGACCAAAAGTTGTTTGCTGTAAAAATAAGAAATATTGCCGATATAAGTAACAAAAGAAGGAAAATTGATAAAAGTATAATTTCTACAGTTTTTTTCATCAAATTAAATGAGTTTTTTGTATTGTATTTAAACAATGAGAAACTGTTGAGTTTTGAGTAAATAGTCAAGTTTTTTGATTTTGATGTAGATTTGAGAGGATAGCTCAAAATTGATGAATTTTTCAAAGCAATCCTCGGGATTTTGAGCTTTGTAAATCTTTAGAGAAATTAAGGAATAAAGATTTTTGCTGGTGAGTTTTGACAAATTTGTGAGTTGGGTAGGGAGTAAAAAGAGTCTTTGAAATATTATCCTACAATTTTTTCATTAACTCCAACCATTCTAAAATAAAAAAAATTTCTTTCCTTGTGAGGTGTAACTCGGCCGTAAATTTAAAGCTTTTATAATCATTATTTGTTTCAAAATTGAATTCTTTGATTGAGTAAGTTTCTCTAAAGAAATCTTTACTTAGTCGGATAACTCTATTTTGTACCAAAAAATGTCCAAGAAATTATGAAAAAAGTAAGAGTCAACATATATTTCCTCAAAGGAAAATCAATTGGAATTTTTCATTTTTCTTGTAAAGTAATTCGAAAAAATTCAAACGTTTTTTAATTAACGTTTTTCAAATAAAGATTAAAGTTTTCAAAAAAGGATATACAGTTCACTTTTAGAAAATACTGGATTCTGATTGGTTGATTTCCAGCAAACAGTGTTACTAAAAGAATATTCTATTCTGATTGGTTGATTTTCACTAGGCAATAGTGAACAAAACTCATATCTTTCTGATTTTTTTAACGTTGAAGGTACTCGCTCTATACTTTGTATTACTACTTGAAATTATTTTCAAATGTTTTCATTAACTCAAAGTAAGTGTAAATACTTTAAAAACTTTTGAGACATTTTAAATCTCCCAATTTTGTAGGTACCATGTACTTTTCTTTGATTTTGGTAAAAGTTAAATCTTCACTTTTTTTTAAATGCCCGCGTTCATCAGGAATGAGAAAGTGAAATGCTAGGACTGTGGTTAAGAGTATAGAAGATCCAATGCGGCTCGACATCGCAAAAGTTGCGGGCGAGGAACCATTCCTTGTCCGGTGTGTAATTTTTGTACTTACAACCAGCAAGAATTGAATTATCACGTGACCAAGAAGCATGTCTATCAACTTCCATGCAATCAACGATTTAATCGTCTTGCGAAAAAAAGTTTCCGAGTTACTACTCTCTCCAACAACATCAGAGAAAAGAACATTGGGTGAAACAATGGAAGGCAAGTGATACGGTGGCAGATTTGAACAAGATTGTGGAGGCGGAAGAGGAAGATGAAGAGAGAGTCAAGGAGGAGTTGAGTGCTTGCCAGCACTTTCTTGTGAATACTGAGATGGAGAGTGGGAGATATAAGGATTTGCTTTCAAATGTCAAAGTAAGATACCAAGATTATCAACGAGAAGCTTGAAGAAGCCTTCAACAAGCTGGATTCCGCTGCAAAAATCAATATGGCTCTTAGATTTGTTCTCCTTTATGTCGAAATGGGAGAATATCGTTATTACTGCATACACAAAAACAAAACTTGGTTCGAAAAATTGAATTCACTGTCTACCAAAGCAGATTACTGGAAAAGTTAAAAAGTTTGATATTGTGGAGCAATGCACTCAAGAACCTCAGAACACAAAGTGGAGGTTCAAATTGATCACAAATGTCTATATTTTTACTGCACTACTTAAAAACATTTCAATGGGATGTCCGGACTCTGTCTTGCGTGAACCTTTACTGAAAAACCATTCAGTGAACTGTCTTTTATCGGAAAAAGATAAAAAACCATAAAAAGGTCAACTTTGCCTTTTCCGTGCGTTAACAATGTATTTGCATGACCAAAGTAACCTCGATGGTCACACATCTTAGCTGTTCACTGAGTTTATATCAAAATCTGGATACGATCCGAACATTTTTTGTGTAGTTTCAGTTGCTGATCTACCTCTAACATATTCATTCACAATTTTGACATTCAAGAGGGAGAATATGTCGGAGAATTAGCGGGCCGAACTATTGGAAAATTTGAAAAAACCGTGAAACTGCTAAGATTCAACAATCATATCTTTCATACGAAAGATATTGATTCTTTCTTCAAGTATTTCCGATGTCCTAGCTTTGGCAGATTCTTCAACAGATCAGACAACTTCAACAGACATCTTCTAACGTTCAAAGACAGAGTGCGACATATTTATCCCAAAAACGCGTACACACTACGACAACAATATTCTAGAAATTGGATTGATTCAACGTTCCCTACACTGAAGGTCAGGAATTATTTTTTAATGTATCAGTTTTTGACTCCGAATCCATTTGTGTTCCCACAGAAGAATCGAAAGCAACCGAAACAATTACTTGGATTGAAAAACATGTCCCTGTTTCGGTCTCAAAATCTTCAAATCTGCAAGATGATCAAATTTTCTTTGGTGAAAAAGATCCAGAACTTCTACTAATTGCTGTTGTTTCCACCTTAGAACTTCTGGCTGAGAAAAGCAAATTACAAAAGAGAACCAAGTTTTAAAAAATCGAAAACACTGTCAACAATCGAGTCAAAAAATCTTCGCTAAACTCAACGCTAGAACAATAACTAAAAAACCACAAGTCTTCGACTATGATGATGAATGTGTTGAGAATAGCGAGGAAGATGACATGTCGACGCAATTCTCAAGAATTCAAAAAAATCTGTTGATCGATTTGAAACAGCATTTAGATCACTATGTTGAAACCTTACTGGTGTTCGTTTCCAATCGCGGCAGATACGATCTGAACTTAATCAAATCTTATTTGGTCCCGTACTTTATGTGTGATAAAGAAATTGAACTAACAGTCATTTAAAAAGCAGATGATTCAAATTTGGAAACGATATCAATCAAATTTGGAGATGTTCAGTTTCTGTGCATAATGAAATTTCTTGGAGTAGCAACAATATTGGATTTGTTTCTGAAAGCCTATAAAGCAAGTGAAATCAAAGGTTTTTCCCCTACTAAGGGTTTGACAGTCCAGACAAGCTTGATTGTCAGAATTGCCTCCAAATGAAGCCTTTTTCAGCAAACTGAGAAATCACAACACTCGAGAAAATTTTCAACGATTATCGAAAACTTGTTATTGGAAGAATTGATCAACAAAATGCGCTGAAAAAATTACGATTTCATTCAGTTCTAACAACCGATTTTGAAAATTACTCCTCTTTGAAAAGCTGTTGTCGATGAAACATACATTCGTAACTCGTCTAATATTTGCAAGAGAATCGTTGGAATTGACGCGAGCCAATTTTATACATTCTCAATGTGTTAAGAGATGCCGACCGGATTTTACACAGGATGGGAGTATGCCTCTGAAAGTGGTCGGTTTAAAGCTATGAAAAACATAACAAGAAATTTTGAGAACATGGTTTTGTCCTTCTATCACGAATTGAGACCAAAATTCAAAATTGAGATTTTTTACACAACCGGAAAGCAGAAAAAAATTGACTGTTTCCCTGATGATGGCTGCTGCGATCACTCTAAAACTGTATTTGAAGCTATGGGTTGCTAATATCACTTCTGCCGTCAAGAAACTCGTCCATCATTGACAGAACAAGATATTGAAAGGGGAAATAAGAAGCGAAAAATTGAAGAGTTGAGACAAGAGTACATAAAAGAAAGATATTACAAAAATAAGGAAATGTCGGAGTGTGAGTGGTGGGAGCATTTCAAAACAGATTCAACAGAACTCTGTCGACTTAATTTTTACTGGAAAAAAACGGATCTCATTTTGGCTATGTGCATTGCAATTTAATAGTCCCCGACGAGTTGAAGCTCACATTTTCAAATTTTCCCCCAAATCTAAGAAATGTTTGAGTATAAACCTAAGAACTATTTCAAAATCTTTGTTCAATCTTTTGTTGATGCTCGACGAGAAGGATACGAGAATCCACACTCTGCTGAGACCATGAAGCTTCTCAGTAACAGTTCGTTTGGTTATCAAATTATGGACAGATCCAGACAAAAGATCACCAAGTACCTCGGCGATGAGAAGACACCCAAAGCAATAAATGAAAGTTTTTTTAGCAATTGAATGTTGTAAGTAGTGTATGTTGGAGCAACTCAGCCAATTTTCCCATGTATAGTGTATATATTTCCCGATGTATTATTACAATGTAGTTCTTTAAGAACTCACTAAGATAAGAAAAAGTTTTCCTAATGTATTCAGATAGGGAACACCAATGGTAACGTTTCAGTGTGATCGTAAGATAATGGTTAGAAAACGATTTTTTTTTTGGATTTTGTGTGGACATATCTAATTTTTTCGCAAAAATCTCGGCGCGCGTTATCTCTTTAATAACTATCAATTGATAAATACATGTAGATTAGGGAATCAAGTATTTTTAAAATGGTAATATTTTGTGGCCAAAAACTTTGAATTTTTATCAAACAAATTGAAAATTTTTCCGAAAAACCTTCAAAACATGATCAGTTTTGCTATAATTAGATCTAACAAAAAGTTATTGCAAAAAATTGCAAAAACTTCACAGTTATGGCTACTGTATTGTTGCTTCTGATATAATTTTGGAAAACACTTACGCACAGAGTTTAAAATTGAGCTCGAAATGTATTTTATTTGGCATCATGTGAAAGGATGAACTTTTCCACATTTTTTCCTCAAAAAATTGATATACGATAAAATTGACCATAATTTGAGGTAAAAAACCGGTTAATTATAGCTCTCAACATTGACAAGAAAGCTCATAATTTCAGAATCAATTTTTAAACATAGTGAAATTAATCCTCATTTTGAAAAAATGAAGTAAAAATTAATTAATTTCCTCCAAATTTTTTCATTTTCAACCCTTTATTTGAGAAATTATCTGGCTTTTGTCCACTTCAAGGAGAATTCAAATTAAAAGTCCAATTCAAGTGAGCATGAGGAGCAAAAATTCATTAAATTTGTAGATCAAACTCCATGATTCAACTCCTACTCAGTTTTTTCTCAATGATTTACCCAAATTAGTACAAAATTACAACTTGTGAGAAACTTTACAGGTTAAAAACTATACATTCCAGATCAGTGATGAAAAATAAACATTTTACTGCTAAAAATGACCAATATGGCGGTAAATTTTTTTTAAAAGTGTATTAGATATTAGATGATATTCGACAAAATCTTTTTCAATAGTACGTATTTTCTACATGTTTTTGTTCGGTTTCTCTTCTTCAGTTGCTACAAAAAATCCTTTACATGAAAATACGACTTTTTGGATTATTAACTGTCATTTTTCCTGCAATATAGTTATTAAATGGCTTATTTGTCTTGAGTTTGTCGAAGTTTTCTCAAAAAATGTTCAAGTAAGAACGAATCGGTGCTAGTTAAATGCACATATAAAGTTTAAGAATACGAAGATGTATTTTTACATTGAGCTTTTAGAACAAATTAAGAGCATATCTAATGGTTATAGTCTTAAAATCTTCTGAAATAGAAATAAGCAAGTAAATCTAGTTCCAATTTCTACATTATCTAAAAAATACCATCAAATTGCGTTCAAAAAATCAATAAAGCAAAAATAAATCAAAACGTAAACTGTAAAAAATGAAGAATTTCAGAATTTTATCCAGCAAAAAACTCTATAGTTCTACCTAAGTTTCTAATTGAAAAAAAAAGGTTGAAGCTAACCAGAACAAAATCTTTAATGTGTGTCCAGCTGAAAGTTTCCATGTTAAACTTCTTATAATCAATATCTGAGTCTGCTAAACTATCAGTTAGCAGAGAAATGTTCAGCAATCTCTAAATTCTTTTCTCTAAAAATCTTTCTTCATCAATTTTTTTCTTTTCTTCTTGTCCGAATTATTGAGATCTTGAAAGCTAATTTTTTGGTTTATTTTTCTTGTATCATCTTCCAAAAGAAGTCGGTGTATGGTTTACTCCACAAGAATTATGGAGTAAACCATACACCGACTCAACTCAAAACATCTAAATTTTCCTATAAGCTTACCTAATACATCAAACGATAACAAAATTTTTCGAACATTACCTTTTTTGTTGGATTTGGTCTCAAGATATAAATTATAAGCTAAATTTAAAAAATTTAACTCTTAACGCCTTTTGAAGTAAATTGAATTTCTATCTCAATGTGAATTTTTTTTTAGTTTCTGCTTCGTCTACTATCTTCCAGCTTATTTCAATTTAAACAACATTTTCCTTGAAAATCGAGTTTTGGATGAAAAAATGTATCGTTTCATCAAAAGTTCATTAATCCGAAGCAGAATTATAACCAGATATCTTTTTCCAAAAATTTCTAGTGATTTTTTAAACCTGATAATTGAATGTTGCTGTCTCAACTCTGAGTTTCTTTGAGGTAAATGTTTGTTTGAGAATGTATTTTATTAAGTTGAAGTTTTCAAAAGTTAGCAGGAACCAATAATTTTTCATCTTTTCTAGATCAGTTATAAATTTCTCTTCAGAAATCGTCAAAAAACAGTAGAAAACACAGTAGATTATTTGCTTAAAACTGTACTACTCTATGAACATTTTACAAGCACTAAACCAGGAAAACATTAAAATGGTAACTAGATAAAACCTTTCAGTTAGTCGATGTTTTATAAATTTTCAGTTTATTACAACTTTTTAACAAATACTTATCAACTCATTAGCGTATGCTTTGCACTTTTACTACCTTTTTATTGCAACAAAAACTCCGCAAGCTTGCAATTTATGGAGTTTTTACTGTAGATTTTCTTCAAATTTTGACCTTGCTTTTTGCTGATTTTATCATCAGTCAGCACCTTTGAATAAAAAAAACGGTTTTCAAGAATAGTGATGATAACATTGTCAAAATTTTACTATATTTTTTTTTCAAATTTTTTGTATAGTCTTTTCAGATGTATAGATGTAAGATGTCCTCGATGCTAGATGTATAAAAATTATAATTGGAGCACTTTAAAACGCCACAGTGCTTACAATGTCTTGATGCGTCTAAGCGAGTGTAATCTCTACCACTTTCAAGACATGCAACTGTTCCGTTTCTATTCAGTGACGGCATCTCATTAAGTAAGGAATGAATAATAGGAGATTTAGAAAAACCCAAATTTTTAGATACGAAGAGCTGAATAGCCTCGAAAAATGAATAAAAAAGAATAAAAACAACAACTTTCTTAACCAATTGGTTTAAACAAGAAACAAAATCGGAATGGATATGCTTTTTAGCCTAGCCGAAACAAAAATCATCCAAACTAATCATGAAGTTTTAAAATTATCAACCAATCAGAACCGAGCATTACTCATTAGGAAATTTTTATCTTTTTTGATATCAAACAATCAGAAAAGAGCTTTAATGGTCAAAATTCAACAAATTTAATTTCAACCTATAAGAATTCAGCTCTACTTCTCATTGATTTTTCAATAGTTTTGATTTCAAACAATCGAGCAGTCCTTCACAGGTAAAATTTGTG